>NW_009928927.1:44010-52688 GCF_000696875.1 Nestor notabilis
GAAAATTCCAAGTGTCAGCCTTCAATAGATGCAATTCTTCTAACTTGTGCCATCTTGTAATATCATTAACCTACCTAAGCACAGTCAAAGTGCAACATAGTGCTTCAGGCATACCCCATATCCCCAGTCAGGAAAAGGTGGGAATACTGCCAAGGAGCTGATTTAAGGCATTAAAGAAACATGGCTACTATTATACACGCCTAAGTAAAAAGCAACAAAGAAAGATCCAGAAACAATTAAATTTTTGGTTATTTTAATCCTTCTACCTCACGTTAACACGACTAGTATGTATGATGAGGTCTAATAAAATACAGTTCTTGATTACTTTTGAGTATAAATAAACAAAACATCTTATTTAGTTGACTTAAAATGTTCCCAAGCTGAACATATGTTTCTAAAAATTCTGTTAAATTTGGTGCTCCTTAGAAATGCTTAGCAATGTAGGACATGTTTCAATAGTTTTGTTTTTTTTTCTTTTTAACCTTCTAAATTTTATCAAAATTTATGTATTGTTCTCCCTCTGACAGTCAAAAGAGACGTTTGTATTTCTAAAATCTCATCATCAGTAAAAATAATAATTAAAAAACTGTATATAAATTGACCCTGAATAAAAATCTCAAATACCTAAGTAGATATCTGGAAGGAAGTACTTGAAAAGAACAATTTTAGCACAGCTGGCTGGGCAGGAGTGAAAATAATTCAAGGTGGGTGGTCAGCCTTGCCTACTCCAATTCACTTATCCAGCCTCCTTGAGCATATTTGGGTGTCTCTGTTTCCATGTAAGACACGGTCCCATTGAAACCCTGAGTATCAATTGCTGGCATTTTCCTAAACCGTGGTCTTTTTACAGCTATACCATTCCCTCAAGTTCCATCTTGACAGAGTTGTTGGCTGTAACCAGACACACCTGTGGGAAGTTGATGTTGCTGATGTGGACATGTGCTTTGTACAGAGCTCTGGCCTGCATGGTTGTGCTTAAATATCCCTAGCGAATTCTAAAGTAATAGACATGATGATGCAAAAACCATGACAGGAATTGAGGAGGTGTTTTGTTATAAAAGCATATCATGAAGCCTGCTGGCAATCCCTGGCATTTCCTTCAGCCTCATTGCTTCTTGTGTTCCCCTCCCTGACATAACGGTAAACTTGTAAAAAAAAACCAGATTGAGTAAAATGACAAGTAGTTAAAACTGGCAGCCTTGCAATGTCATGTCTAAGCCCCAGCAAGCACAGGATACTCTTCACTAGATAATGACTGAATATTTGTCATACGATATTCTAAGGACAGCTATTCCCACTTCCTTCGTCTTCCAACATATCATTAACAGAATGACACTCCTATTAGTGTCTCCTCCTAAGTGGCTCCTGAGATGACCATTCTTCTAATGACAATTTTTTGCTTCCTGCCTACACGAAGACAAGCCTAAAACTCTGCAGGGCTAAACAACCACAAACAAAACAAACAACTGGCAAGTGATAAATCATTTTCTTCAGCTGAAATCTTAAGCAATGCAAAAAGACATAATCCGTAGATTCTACAGTCACACAGTATCTGAATAAGCAGGTCTTCCTGGATATATATGTAGAAAAGTCCAACTTCAAGGACACCCCACCAGGTTAGCTGGTAAACAGAAGCTGGTTGGGAAAGAAAGCAACTTCTCAACAAAATTATTTCAGTGTGGTATTCCATGACTAAGGTAGAAACAGTGAGATATCAGCAGGTCTTGTCCTTTCTTGTCTCACTTTACCGCCATCCCTTGGTTACACTTACATCACTGTTACACTGAGGCAAACTCAAATGCTTCTGCCATTGTACAAATGGCACAAGAAAGAACCAGTTATGACCCTACTAACATGGGAAAAGCATGACCTCCCATGAGAACAAAAAAGGATTGATTACAACAAAAATCTGGGGTGAAAGAAAGAAGGAAAGAGGTAAAGAAAGAGATGAAAAAAGAAGAAAGAGATGAAGAAAGAAGAAAGAGAGGAAGACAGGGAAGGAGGGAGGGAGGGAAAATGTAGGTATAAATTCAGGTATAGGGATTAACAAACATGATTGCTTTGGGTATTAACCATCCAAAGCAGCTTAGAAATAAACCAGATTCTCAGTTAAACAAATGTAAGACTGTAAAAACCCCACTGCTATAGGAGGAATGACAATTTCCTGATAGTGTCTTACAGACACTATTAGGAAAAGCAGAGCAGCTCCATATGCTCAAAAGTGTCTCAAAAATTAAGTACTAAACAGTATTTTGATACATAATATCTACCTGGATCAACTTCTGGGGTGACTTTGAGCTTCATACTTTCCTGAACTCTGCAGAGACTTGTCAACAGCAGATGAAACAGAAAGAAAAACAGAGCAGAAAAAGAAGCCTGATGCAGCAGATACTCTAGAATAAGTTTATAATTGGAGAAGACCTATCTGAGAACAAGCTGCAGTATACCTGTAAATATTTAACCATTTCATTGCTCAGAGCTGGCAAAAAACCCCATATAATGCATACAGAGGATGAGCTTCTTTTTAACAACACAATCACATACATAAAAATGAGAAATGGTTGCATTTTTCTTTTAGAAGAAGAACTTTTTCCATCTAGGTGTTTTGTTTTGTTTCATTTTGTTTTGTTTCTTTTTTTTTTTTTTTTTTTTCTTGGGAAAATGTAACATTTGCTTTGGAAAAATATTAATCTGGTGTTAGAAACGATTTATTAAAAAGATATTTTTGTTGGACAATACATGAGAAAAGATGTTTTCAGCCAGCTACAGCTGAAAATAGATGCCTAGCCATAGTAAGCTTGGTGCAGCACTAAAGCCACAGCAGAGGGAGGCAAACTTTTCACTATGAACCTATTAGCACAAACTCCATCCTATACTAACACTGGTTATATGGTTACTGACTCAGAATTAGTACACACTTGACGGGATCTGAATGTGAACAGAATAAACTAAAAAGAAAAACTGAATAGCTCAAGAAGCCAAATAATTAAATTAAAGTAAGAACAAATAAATGCTTGAGTAACATTTTGGAAATGTAGAAATACTTCAGCTTCATTGATTTTCATACTTTTCCTATTTCATGTAGGGTAGAGTGTACAACTAGCTTATGCTCTCTTAGGTCATCTGGTAATCCTGGTAACTCAATACCATACCAAATTGCCATCCATTCTGTGCACTGCAATGCTCAGCAGTGTTTATCACTTGGTAATGCCTAACTTCCGCATTCAGCAGCCACAACCAGAAAAACCAAGCCACTGCCTACTGAAATTTAATACTTTCCAAACTATGGTGAGTTTGACATTAGTGCCTTTCTCCCTGATGATATGAAATCTACCAAATTTAGTTGTGCAGATGATTAGTCTAAGAAATTCTGTGGAAACTTGCATTAACTTTGGTTTCTTCAAGCATGAATAGGAGCACCTGCACTAAGGTAAAAGACACCGTGACAACTTTTTTCAGGTACACTCACCATTGCAACTCCAATACCGCTATCTGGTTTCACCATACATGAAACACTTGAGGTCTTTAATCTTGTCTGTCAGTTGTACCAAGTGTGTACATCATTCCTAAAGGATTCAAGAATTCTGCTTGTAATATTTAGTATTTGTCCAAATATGTCACTGAAAACTTACTACAAGCCTGAGTAGTAAACACATGAATTACTCAAGAAGCATTTCACTCATCACTTCCAATAAAAGAATAAGACAGTTCAGACAAAATCCCACAATAAAATCGTAGAATGATAGAATCACAGACTGGTTTGTGTTGGAAGCGATCTTAAAGCTCATCCAGTTCCTGCCACGGACAGGGACACCTTCCACTAAGCCAGGTTGCTCCAAGGCTCGTCCAACGTGGCCTTGAACACTGCCAGGGATGGGGCAGCCACAGCTTCTCTGCACAACCTGTGCCAGGGCCTCAGGACCCTTACAGGGAAGAACTTCTGCCTAAGAGCTCATCTCAATCTCCCCTCTGGCAGATTAAAGCCATTCCCCCTTGTCCTGTCCCTACAGGCCCTTGTAACAAGCCCCATGACAGTATATAGAAAATCCCAATGCTAGTCTGTGTACATATAGGCATATTCTTTCCTGTTATTTTGGGGGAAAAAAAAAAATTCATCACGTATGTGGAAATTCTTTTCCTAATGCCAAAACTGAAACTATGAAACTCTTCCTTGATGAGTTACTATATGAAAAATCCAAGTTTATGGTTAAAAAGTTAAAAAATAGTGTTTCTTATGCACTCTTTAAGCTAATGTTGATTAACAAATAAGTAATGAAGTACAGCAGAGGTAATATCAAAGCAGGCATGGAAGAAAAGATTGCCCCTGATGAGGAACAAAATTCTAACTGCATTTCCTCTCCTTTTAGCTTTAATCATTAATGAAGATAGATTTTGATGCAATTTTTTTAAGTGAGTTGTCCTCATTAAGCATATTAGTAACAGAGGACTGGTCAGACAAATCCTAGTACAAATCACTGAGCAGGTTTTTTTTTAAAAATGTGAATTAGTCTATAGAAAGAAATAGATAACTTCAGCTCCATATTCCCAAAGGCGACGCAAAACATGCAGCACTCACTCTGACCACATCTTGACTTGTGCCAGGAAATAATCATAAGCATCTTGAAAGACACCAGTAGATTTACGTATATTATTAATCAGATTTATCATCTAAACACTTCCAAAAAGAGAAAGATAGAAAAAAAACCTAGATGAATTAACAAGGATTACCTTAATTAAATCTAAAACATGCAAAGAACAGTTGTTAAAAAGACCTCCCTAAAAAATATACACAAAAAGAATAGCCAAAAAATACTTTTAAAGTGTTTTTAGAGCCATTATCAAGTGACCCATCTTAAAAGAATGACTTTCTATTAAGATCTTTTGCCTTTGAGCCACTTACAAAAATCCTTTTATTTACGTTTCCAGGACCACATTCTGTATTCAAACAGAGTTTCACTATCTCCAATGAATCATTTCACATAAAGTAAAATGGTATAGATAATTTTTTCTGAAAGAGGCAAAAAAGATCATATCCTCATCATAAGTAGTAAGATTTTTTACAATCTGGACACATTCAAAAAAGTTTGGTATAGAAAACCACTTTCCTCAAGAAAAATTAAATCAGATTGTGTTTCCATCTACAAGACAGATCATCTTTTCTACAATAGGTTTTCTTAAGACTTTCTCCATATGTAAACAAAACTTCTAAAAGGATTAGTCTCCTTCACAACAGAAGTATGAAAAACTATATTGTACCAATGAATAAAATCCCTTCATTTCTCTCATGAATAAAAAAAGAGTTATAAGAAAGCTAGAAATGTGTAATCCCTAGTTTATACCTGAGACATTTCCTTGGAAACAATGCAAAACCAGCAAGGAATATACAGGCATCCTCTGAACAGCATTTAATGTGAGAGAATTGTTCCTTATATCTATGGAAATCTATAAAGGAATGTGAAAAAAGAAATTAATGTTCTGTAATAAGCCTTCAGGACAAGACAGCACTAGTGGCCTAAAGACTGCTTATTAATTCACAGTCTTAGCTTCTTGTGAAACTTTCTAAGCCTCAAATTTCAGCTCTGTTGTTATGGAGTTGGATAAGAGGGTGGGTTTTTTTTATTTCCTTTGTTTTGGAAAAGCAATGTATGAAAAGCTTGAATTTATTACAATTATTTGTTTATTAACGCTTGCATTCAAACAGGGAATTGTTGTTGTTGCATTTTAAATACAATTTATATGTGATTTTTAAAAAGCCCTACACAGCATCAGTACAAGATGAGTATTCTAATATATTCCAACCAGTTCAGTTAACAAATAGGTCTATCACTTTAGGCTAAATATATGACACAAACTTGTTCTGAATCAAAAAATCATCTAACTATTGAATGAACTAGAAGTTATAAATGTTATGAAGACATTCTCATACCTACAATCCCCACATCCCCATGACAATCCTGCTCTCAATCACCTCATTGGAATTACTATGGTGTAATTACACTGGGGAAGATGATATCAGAACCTGGGCACGTTACTTAGCATTTAACACTTCAGTTACTCTAGAAAAAACAAGAACTTGATGATCTCTATGCCATGTTTTATGAATAACAGAGATTTTGGTCATTCAGGGCATGAAAATTACTTGAGTAGTGAACAGACACTGACAAAATTGTTTCATTTGAAATTGTAGAATCACAGACTAGTTTGTGTTGGAAGGGATCTTAAAGCTCATCCATACCAACTCCCTGCCATGGACAGGGATACCTTCCACTAGACCACGTTGCTCCAAGCCATATCCAATGTGGCCTTGAACACTGCCAGGGATGGGGCAGCCACCGCTTCTCTGGGCAACCTGTGCCAGGGACTCAGGACCGTCCCAGGGAAGAACTTCTGCCTAAGAGCTCATCTCAATCTCCCCTCTGGCAGGTTAAAGTCATTCCCCCTTGTCCTGTCCCTACAGGCCCTTGTTCAAAGCCCCTCTCCAGATTTCTTGTCAGCCCCCTTTCAAAACTACTAGATGGTTTTCTTTCTTAGCTGAACACACAAGCCCAGGGCTCAAAACAAAACACTACCAGGAAGGATGGCATTACTAACCCAAACACTGAAATAAGACCATGTCCATTGACTGCAGCACTCTCAGGTCAGCAGACAATGTGGTTTTCCTCCAAAGATGATGAGGAGCTGCCATGCTCTTAATGTCAGCTGTGACATTACAGTTAATAAGGAAATAAGGCCAGCCCTCCATTAAATAAATAGGAAATTTTGCATTTTAATAAGACAGGAACTTCATTCAGTCCATGTGAGGCTACTTTGACTGTTGCTTCACCAGAAACAAATTCAGGTCAGCCTATTTACACAGTACCAATAAACTATGGTTATGGTTTGGGATGGGACAGGAACACCACATCCAAATGCATGCAGGTTGAAATGCCCTTGCAAATTAAATAGCTCAACACAATGCTTAGTTAAATTTGTAACTCTTCTTGTCTTAAATAGCTGACAGCGATATCAAGAATTAAGCATTTGTTGGGAAAGCTGAACAGCTTGCACAAGCAGGAAAGTCCTTTCCTTACACATTCACTTGGGCATGTTACCAGACACTGCGTAAAGCAGCAGAATGCAGTGAATATGAGACAGCAACTTTCCTTTACAACAAACTTTGATTTGAAATAGGTCCTATGAATAAACGCTTTGTTTCAGTAGCATATACTCTTCATTTGAGTGAAAACAAATGGTGATTTCAGCACATAAAAGATAAAGTCTCCTCACCTTCATCAGAAGTCTCTCTAACATGATAATTAATACATGCAATTTTTAAAAGGTACACAAAAAATTGCACGTAGCACATGTGTGTATACTACAAAGAGTGTCCAGATAGATATTTGCCAGTGGGCATAAATAAAATAACTTAAAAGAGAATAATGTGGGTACAGGGGCAGGCAGATACAAGCCTACACGATGCATGCTTTTAAACTGGTTCTCTTGCAAGTGAGGTGCTACCTGGAAATGGTGTTCCAAGGCATGCTGCTACTCTCCCTCCACCCCATCATCTGACCTGGTTAGAGCACCATCCTGATATCCACAGTCTCCAGAACAATGCCAGCGTCTTTCCTCCCAGCACACTTCCACTTTCGCACCCCTCAGAAATTAGCAAAATGAAGGCTGAAAGGGGACATGGTTATTCTCTATAACTGAACAGAGAAATAAAAGTATCAAGGGATAAGTGTCAGGAAGAAAAAAGACCTATTCAAGCAAAAGACAATGCTGGCAAGAATAAACATAAGTATAAACTGGCCAAGAAACAATTCAGGCTAGATATTGGAATCAGACTTAAAGAGAGTGATGATGATATGAGACAGCCCTCCAGAAGGATCTGTGAAGAAAACAGGATTACATGAATTTTAAGACAAGGCCCAAGATGGACCTGAATAGACTCTATTCTGCCTTCTTTGTTAAGGTTTATGACTATGACTCATTACCATTCTGCATTTCATTTGAATTCCACATGCCCTCTTACACTGCTAAGACAGAAATATGCATGTCAGAGAACTGCATGTTGAAACACAAAGATTTGTAACCTCTTCCTGTAAAATTCCACATCTACAAAGCACAAGTTTATGCAATTTCATTCTGTTCAAAGCTGGAGGGGACAAGAAACCAGTCAGAGCTGGTGTGAGTCCCAGGGTCCAATGAGCACTTTGAAACTTATTCACTAAGTAAAGACTTTTAAATATCTCCAAAAAATGCAGGTGTGCAAATTACAAAAAACTCCTGATACAGACAAGAGTTATGTTTCCAACAGCCCCTCACCACTGTTAAACAACACCCCACAAGCATTTTTCAGCTCATAAAAGCTTTATGAGCTGAAAAGTTACTTCAGGTTTGGGCTGGGTTTTTTTTTTTTTCAGCTGCTAATCCATTACCTTCCGGCAACAGCAGCAGCCCTCACCACTACAAAACATAGGAGCTGTATGAACATAAAAGGGCATGAGGTGGCAAGGTCTGCATCTTCGCAGTGAAAGACAAACTCTTCCGCACTATCTGATGCAACAAAAAGCTGGTAGTGCAGTAACATGCCACAGTGCAGGGCTGTTTTCCTTTCTCACTTTCACGACATGGTCACCATCCCAAGGGAATATCCTATCGTTCCACTCAAGTGAATGAACTCCCAAGCTCCTTCT
>NW_009928928.1:0-7160 GCF_000696875.1 Nestor notabilis
CCGCTCCCGTCCGTGTGCCGCCCTAACGCCCGGTGCGGGCGGTTTGCGCTGTAGGCGGTGTGAGGGCGGCAGCGGAACACCGGGTGTCTGGAGCGAGCCGTTCGGTGACCTGCGCTTCCCTTTGCAGGCAGTGGATAACTTGCTGCGGTGTGGGATATGCTTCGATTACTTCAGCATTGCCATGATCATCCCGCAGTGTTCGCACAACTGTAAGTACGGGTGTAAGTCACTCCTCGCACTGAAAGGGCTGTGAGTTTCTTTCCTTGCAGGACTCGCTCCACGCTACTGCCTCCTGTACTAACTTCAAGAGTGCTAACTTCATAGAGGTTGTCACAAAACTCTTACTTCTTTTCCATTGTGAAGCTGTGCCTCCTGTCCGTGATTAATGTGTTTTATGGAAGGACAGTCAATATATCACTATTGACTTGATGGTTGCAGTTGAAATTTACTTTTTAATAAAAACGTTCACAGAAACAGCAGTTTTAATAAAAATTGCTCGAGTAGGAGCCAAGGTAAATGGGGCATATGTGGCAAGTCAGTACAGGGGTGGTGAGGTTGTTCTTCCCTCTGTCCTGACTTTGGAGTTTTAAATTAACGTATTTCATGAAAATGCACCTTTGCCTTATGTTCCAGGGAGTGTGTCTTGGCCCTGTGACTCCAGGTAAGCCTGACTTGTCATTCACTTCACAGATTAAGGCAGACAGGTAAGGCTGAAGAAGGTGTACTCAAATTTTGAGGAAATGGCTTCGTCTTCATACATCTTTAGCAGGAAACTCAAGACTGGAGAATGACCTCGTGGACCCTGTGGGCCAGCAAAATCCTCTTGCATCTTAGCCAAGTGACAGAAAACTATCGAAAAATGCTCTCAAAAAAGAGTTTTCTGCTTTAGGATTTAGAGACAAGTCATCGTTTGACCATTTATTGTTTACTGGTGTATAGAGCAGAGATTACCCATCCTTTATGTCCTTTATAAAACATGTAGCTCTTCTTGTGGCTTAGCCAGCGTTGACATTTGCCTCTGAGTGAAAGCTATAAAGCAGCCAGCAACCTTTCCTTGTGCAGTTACAGTTGCAGTCTTCTGACAGCACAAACACTTGTCACCCGGATTAACGCTCTTAAAACGCCATTTATTCCTACAATTCTTCATTTAAATATCTTTCATAACATCTTGAGGGTGGAACAAAATGCAAAGCTGTATGGCAGACAGCATTAAGCGTTACGAGCAAAAATTTTCCATGCTGCTCTGTCTGCCTCAGGCTGATAACTGCTGGAATGTGGTAGTGAAGCAGTTTTCTGCAAGTCAGATTAGGGGGAAGTACATTGCCTTTTCTCACGTTAAAATAAATGTTATAATTGTTTTGTTCAGAAACTGTAGCACTTCCTTTTCCTCACATGAAGGGCATTGTAGTTTGGCAATGAAATTTAGTTTAGCTTGGCAAAACTAGCACGTTGAGAACAGCATATCTATGGTGAGGAGCACTGATAATTAATTCGTCATGGCAGCTGGTGTTAGAACCTGCCTGTGACACAGCTGGGTTCAGAGGGACTTAAGTTTGAAAAGACACATTTAATTCCACCCTGCAAATTGCAGAAAGCCCAAGTTTTCGATGATAAATCAAGATTTCTTGAAGTATTTTCTACTCTATTGTCTGTGTAATCTCTTCAATCCAGTGGGATTGTACAGTTGGAGCAAAAAAGGCCTCTGTCATTAATGAGTAATTATTTGTCAATAGATGAAATACATTTGCTTGTAAAATGTTTGTGTGTTTCTCTTAATGATTCATTACAGGGCTTCTAGGCACATCTACCATCTGTACCTATAGCCACAGAGGAATTCCTCCTCTGCTCATTCACGGGTGGCAAGGAACGTTCAGTAGCTCTCTTCTTGGTGGTTGTTTAACTTTCACAGTGCTTTGGATTGTATCTTTAGTGAGAGAATAGGCGTGCCATTCATACCTCTTTCATACAGTAGAAGCGCCTGAAGATGAATGTCTTGTCTAAAATGGATGTCTCACAAGGGCAGAGTGAATTGCAGCCCTGAGATTTCTTGTACTTGGAGTCTGGGAGGACAAGCTCGGTCTGCTCACGCTGAGCTGGTGCAGGAGGTTATTCCTGCCTGGCTGCTTCTTGTGGGCACGAGTGATGCCATGGGGATGTGGCATTGTGCCGCTCTCCTGCGGAGCCCCAGCAGCTGGAACCAGCCAGGGGCTGGTGGCAGGCGGTGGTTGAGCTCTTCATTCTGTTGTCTCTGCCATCAGGGCACTGCCCTCCAGCAAGGGATGGAGCTGGGGCTGGGAGCAGCCGCCAGCCCCAGTGAATGTGTTGAAGTTGGGACCTTTATGCCCAGCACAGCTCTTGGCGAGTGCCCTAACCTGGGGCCACTGTAGCTTGGAAGGCTGGCAGGGGAACCTGGATATGTCTGAGTTGCTCATATAGAAGTGGCTATAGCTGCTGGAGTGAGCTCTTTTTGTCACCCATGATTTTCCTTTCTTTAAATCTATTGAAATTACTACTGTGCTTCCAGCTAAGCAGGTTTCAGAATTGCTTGCTTACTTAAAAGAAAACACCTATGTTACTCAATGTGTGGTTTGTAAATTGTGGCAGTACTGACTTGTTTTATTCCTCTTTTTTCCCACAACCTTGTTACTTCCAGTTTAAATTCCATAGAGATTGTTATTTGCTGGCAGCGACTTGTATACTTTCATTCTGTCATTGAGCATTCAGTGATGCTCAGCTTAAATTGATACTTTGGGATTCTCTTCTGTATACTGAAATAACTGTGCTGTGGCTAAGTCTTGTAACTAGTTTGGTAGGTGCAGTTTTAGAGGTGGGTTTGGTCTGCTGGAGCAGATGGAAGTGAACTTTGTGGCACCATTTGATTTTTGGTGTATGTGCAGTGGACAGAGACCTGTTTTGTTACCCCAGGAATAGCAGGCTGAGTCCTGCACCATGGGGGACCTATTCCTCCTATACGAAGAGGAAGAGAAAAGGGACAGGGGACAGCGAATTGTGTGGCTTTTGTCTTTTCTGCATGGGCCCAGAGCCAGCCCAGAGCCCAGGCACAGTGTTAAGGCTAAGAGCTTACGTGATTTATTATCCTCAAACATGCTTCAGCTACCCTTGGCTATGAGCAGCGATGGTTGCAAACAGAGGTCAGTCCCACTGCTTACTGAAGGTGACTGGGTGTTGGAGGCTGGCAGGCAAATCTGTAATTTGATTCATCTTCATACAGTTAAAGCTTGCTCACATCTTACTATATAATGTAATTTTTGAGTATTTAGATGGATTTGTGGTTTTAAGTGTTGAATTGGTGCATTTATGCTCCTGCTGCTTCTCTGACTCCTTTGTAGAGGGTCTTTGAACTGTATATGCTTAGGTAGCTGTTGCTAAGTATGTTAAGTGCTGAGACTCTGTCCAGTAATGATATAGTAAATGAATGTCTGTTTTGCTGGAGCATGATGAGACTTCTTATATCTTGCAGTGGTATGAAAGCTCATGGATAAGTAGAGAAAGTAGACTAATTTCAGGAATTTGCTGTGACAAAATGAAGCTTATGGCATAATTCACCCAAGAGTCTATTAAAGCATCCTGTGATAATGATCCAAATTGCTGTTCCTGGGAAACATTTAAGTGTTAAAGAAACAAAAATAAACGTCTACTTTTGACATAGGGACTGAGACTGCATGTTGAAAGATGCTAGCATGAAATACAGATTGGTGGATTTTTTTGCTACAATCTGATGGGAAAATGGTGTATTTTCGATTTTGGTGTGTTGTGGAATAGTTTGCATATATTGTACAAAACAGAAAATACACCAGTAAGGATGTTGAACTGCATTTGGAAGAATGCCTCTTTATAAATTAAGTATTTTCTTTTTCCAGATTGTTCCCTTTGTATACGCAAGTTTTTGTCCTACAAAACTCAGTGTCCAACATGCTGTGTGGTGAGTGTTTGTTTTTCTTTTCCTCGCTTGTTTTTTGTTGTTTTTTTTTGGTGAATTTCAGGAGCTTTTCCCTTTGGACTATGCTAAATAATTAATTCTGGTTGTATATTACCACCTTTCCTTTTGGTGAGCAGCCCTTTGGGCAAAGTGTGGTGCTCTTGAAACTGGAATTCTCCTGGTTCAGAGTTACTCGGATGTCAGTGTAGGCAGAATTAGATGGAGCATCAAACCTGGGTTTTGTCTCGGAGCTGTGTGTACAATCTGTCACAAAACAGTTAACATTGCCTCCTGATTTGTTAAAATACATCACTGTTTAAAACATGAGTGCTGAAATTTAAGCCGTTGAGTGGCCTCACTTCATCTTTCCAGGAGTTCTTGGAAATTCCCCCAGAACACCTAGTCCTAAAACTCGTGGACTGTACCGCGTAGCCTTTCTGGGGTTGAGAGGACTGTGTTAGACACCAGGGAGAGGAGGTGTTTGCCAGGAGAGTTAGATTAACTGTGGAAAGCACTAGAGGCGGGTTCAGCCTCCTCTGCAGGTGGGTGATTATTGCAATCAGACTTGGAGGCCTGGTTTTGATTAAAGAACAGAGAATGCAGTTTATCCTAGGCCTTAATCTAACTTTTCATCTTAAGCCAGTTGAGCTTTATTGAAGTCCGAAAAATGGTAAGCTACCTAAACCCAATGAATAGCACTTCAGGAATATTGGCAAAATACAAGTAGTTTTCTTATGTGTTTCTAAAGAATGAACCAGGCTAGACTTTTGAAGACTGGAAAGCAGATCTGTTTGTAGCTTTGCCAGTTTGTAAACATTCAAACAAGTGCAGAGGACACTTTACTACCGTCTTCTTAAAAATCACAGGTATTGATATGAGCAAGACTAATAAAAGCTTTGTAAAAAAAGAGCAGCAGAGAGATAAAAATCAGAAGTTGTTTAAAAAGAATTAATTGAAGGCCCAAAGCCATCTCGTAATTTGTATTTTCATTCAGTGATCAGAAGATTAACATTTCCCATCATCACTTTTCAAGCCTCATTGATTAAGGTGCTTATCACATTCATGGGATCCTTGGTTTGGTTTTCAACACAATTAGACTGGGCCATGATAAAGAATTGTTGGACACTGGGTGCACTGGATTTTGTTGTTTTAGCTTTATACTTCATTTTTATCTTATTACCTGTGATTTCCCAGACTTGCAGTTCTCAGGCAGTTATTTCAGGTTTTTTTCAGGAAAAAATGTTTATTCTTTATGCATCTTCATTCACACAGCGATTTAGTAGGGATAGTTGAGTCATTGATCTTAGAAGCAGACTCCTGATCACTTCAACATTTTCTGGGTACTTGTTTTCACTGCATCGAAATGCTTGTAATTTTTTACCCCCTTTTCTTTCTTTTTTTAATAGGCAGTCTCAGAATCTGACCTGAAAAATAACCGGATGTTAGATGAACTAGTAAAGAGCTTTAATTCTGCAAGGTAATCTGTAATTTTATGTATTCTCTCTCTGGTTTGGCAACTGGAAAGGTAGATGTGACTTGATTTGTATGAACAGGCTTGGAGTCCTTGTACAGGAGAAGTGGGAGAATTGAGTGAAAAAATTGTGGTGTCACAGAACTGATGTTCAAGACCAATATTTATGCTTTCGGAAAAATCCTGCAGTTTTCTGACTGCAGGTTACTGTCCACTGTCCACTCAGGTGATGTGTGGAGGTTGTGTAAGCTCATTTTGGTTTTGCATCTGGCTAGCTGCTATGTAAGTTGCAGTCCCACATGTAGGAAGTCAAGCAGATGTGTCAGGATTCTACAGGGAAAATAATGGTAATAAAGATTTTCTTCTAAGGTCCTTCTTATATGTGTAGGGGAATTCTGTACAGAAAGGTTTTGTCCAGTGATAATGGTCAACTTGCAAGAGAAGTCTCTTGGTGAATTCCCATCGATGAATGGGAAAAATGTAGGTATTGAGGGACCACAAATGTCAGCTTTCATGGATAAGTAATAGTGTGCTTTCACCTGAATTTCTCACCTACCTTTCTGTTAGTTTTTAATTAATTTTTGATCTCCTCATTCCTTTCAAAGAGAGTAAGGATGACTTGGGAAACACCACAGTAAATATATGGGATTTCTTCTATTATATTTGTTTTCTTTTGATTACAAGCAGCTCAGTGATTTGCTGGACATTTTGTAAGTATTCCTATGTCTGCAGGAGAGAAATACACTGTCAGCTTTTTTGCTGAAATGAACTTGCAGCTTGAAGTCAGTACGATTCTTGGCATCATATATGATAGGAAGTGTAGTTCAGTTTATGGCTTTGTTTCTTGAGAGAGGTTCTCTGTCATGAAGATCTAATCTTCTGTATGACCACTATTAGATTGAATTGATTTTATTTGACAAATTTAAATTCTATAGTTCCATTATTTTAGCTTGAGCTCTGTCTTTGGTGTTTCCTAGTGATAAATGGATTACTATTTTTTTTGGTAATATCTAATCTGGTAGGGAACAAGTAGTGCTGACTTGGATCCATTATGATATTGAATCTTAAATGACTGCTTTAATGGATCAGTATAAATCTTACCAGTCAGCGTAGCTTAATAATCCTTCCTTTTATGACTTGGAGTTCAATCAATTTCTCAACGTAGAGTTAGATCAGTCAGACAAAAACTGTAGTGTCCAGTTCTGTGCCGGCTGGGGTGAGGTGAGAAAGAGCCAGTGCAGGGTTCTTTCTGGATCTTGGTCAGAATGACCCAACAACAAATGTCTTACTAAGAGAACTGCTTTAATGAGACAGACTCGTAAGAGGATTATAGATAGCGAGTAAATCTCATGTTGCATCAGATGCTGGGTACCCCGTGTTTGTGCCTCTCTCAGCTCAGGATTGCATTTACTCTACAGATGGTCTTGAGTTTGAGGGGAGCACTACTTGCCTGGAGAGTGTTATGTGATATGAATGTCATTAAATTATAAGAGCATTGTTAGTTTCTGCCCTGCTCATGCTGCTACAGCACGAATCTTCTGTCTCCTCCTCCCCTTCCCCATCTACTTTGTTTCCTTTTGGCCTTTCCTAAAACAAATCCAGAGTCTAGAAATGGATTTTTGAGACATACTAAGCTCTTCGAGTCCATCCTGACTTGACTTTGATCCTCAGGTAGTTTAGTGTTTATAAAAATTAGGCCTTAAATCTTTTCAGTACTTCACGAAATGCAAACACACTTCTTAAGTCAGG
>NW_009928928.1:7191-36903 GCF_000696875.1 Nestor notabilis
AAGTGTTAATGTTGGTAGTACTTAGCCAAGTAAAAGCTGTGCTCTAAGATCAGCATGTGTGTGGAGTGAAAATCATTCTAAACAGTCCTGAGTGTTCATGCCAGTTATACTTCAGCTCCACATTAGCTCATGCACAAGTGTTTGCAGAATTTGAGCCTTCGTGATCCTGTGTGCTCAGTCAGTGTTGTCTCAGAGTCCTGCTTCCTCCCTGTAAAAGAGGTGGACTGTGATGTTTCCCAGTAACAGTGAAGATGTTGCGTTGTTTGTTATGACCCATTAATGTTATATTCTGTGTGGAAGGGTAGAGGAGCAGTTTTGAATAGATTTTAATGGCTTGAATTCATGTTGCCCTGCCTTTGTATTCCGGCACACACAAAGATGCTGAGTAGTGAAGGAGTTAAGGGAGTTCATTGCTCTGATCGATTATTACCACAAGCTACTGTCAGGGTGAGAGCAACCTTTGCTCAGCCTTCTCTCTGCTGCTTGTGCTGTGCTTTGCAGGCAGCATTCATCACTCTGACCAGGTTAGGAGAACAAGACAGGGAGTGCCATTTGTGCCATTTTCCTTTATGAACAGTATTTTTTTCAGTTTCAGTGAGGCCAGTGTCTTCAAAAACAATAAGTGAAAGTTTTGGGGTTGTTTTGAAATCCGTTTCAGTGTCCTCTAAGGAAGAGGTCATTTCATTAAAAACTGTTAGTTTCTGCGTCACCTAGTTAGAAAATGTAGGAAGAGAAATTAGGGTTACACTTGCATAAGCAGAAAAGCAGTCCTTGCTGAAAATTATTTGGGCTTTTTAAGAAAATCATGTTTTACCTTCATGGTTATTATCTTGGTTTCCTGATCAGGATTACTTGACAGCTAATGAGTCAGAAGAATAAACACATCTACTCTGAGCACTTGAGATCAGGTACTGTCATTTCTAATATGCTATTTAAACTTCCAGGAGTGCAGGAGGAATTTCAAGGGAAGAAATTACTTCAGTACAGCTAGGACTGTCCTGTGTGAGCTGTTTCTGGGAAGATTCAGAACTTCATCTCTTCCCTGGAATTTAGTTATGTGGAAGCATTAGATTCTCGCCTACTTTCTCTGCTTCATAACTGCTCTGGCAAAGGAGAAGTAAACAGGCCATAAAATGGGAACCTGAATGGCGATGTAGGCGGACACTGCAATTTTTTGGTGGGTCTTGCAGATATGAAGAAAAGAAATCTCTCAAGACGTCTGTACTGTTACTAAAGCATGCCTGGCACGTAGAGTATGCTGTGTACAGCACGTTAAGATAGCTGTCCATTTTTAGTTGAACTGAAAGAAGTGTAACTCCTTGTCCTAACCCAAACCGGTGGTTAAAGAGGATGGGTCTCGGAGGAGGATTTGGGTAGTGTTTATAACACTGTGTGTTAGGACTTGCTAGTATCTGGTTGATTCATCTTTCAGCCCTTAAAGGGTGCTGCTTGTGCTCTCAAATGGAGTTTTGTCACTTACGATGCACGTAACTGTTTTTGAGCCAGGAAGGTAAAACTCTTATCTGTTAAAACCTTTCAGAACTGATAGCAGTCTGTTAAATTCCTGAGAGTGTAATAGGTAGTGTTGAAAACTGCATGCAAAACGCATTGCTTTTTGAAAATCGTGTTGTCCTGTGGTTTACTGGAATAATCAATTTCCAGGTGAGCTGCACAGTCTGGTGAGGGTAGAGGTTGGACTTCTCCATCAACTGTATGCTTTTTGTTGACTGCAATCTTCTCTGAATGAGGCATGAATCTTCCAGTTTTGTCACACTTGTCCCAATTGCTCCAATAACTGTCAGAATTTCTGTGAGTAATGAGCAGTTTGAGTAACTCACTCTGGAGTGGACTGGCAGTTGCTAAAGGCACGGCTGTCTGTGTGTGAGGAGTGCTTGTGGTCCTCCAGCTCTTCCATCCCCAGGCCATGGGGTGCTGGGGTGTGGGTGCCACTCCGGGGGGACCACTAGATGTCATTGCACAGCCAGTGAAGCTCCTCTGTGGGTCTAAAATACCACACTCTGGGAAAAGTCAGTCTGGGACTTTCCTCTCTTGAATTTAATAGTAGCATTTTATGCATTTTCCCATCAAAAAAAGAAAAAAGGCATACAGAGATTTCATGTGTGTTTTGGCAAACAAGTTTTCATATTCTTGTCCTAGTGTTCTTTCCATTGATTCTGTGCCAAGATCAGATCCTTTCAAAAAGTCTATTCTTAAGTCTTTATCCTTCAATATGAGGAAAAACTCTGTGTGATTATTTGTAGACCAATGGTGTAATTAAAGTAACCTTCATTATCAAATTATTATTAGATAGATTTGGAGTTTTGTATTGCTTTTCCAGTTTCTCTTTTATATCAGATCATATTTTACTGAGACAACTGTTACTACAGAATCTGAAATCTCTGTTCAGAAGATTTCTGTTCTGGCTGCCTTCATGCAAATGTTAACAACTTGTATTTGAAGTGGGATGGTCCTCTTTTTGGGTAGTGCATCCTGTCAGCTCTGGAGCACCTTTCCCGAGATCAGAAGTCTATCCTTGTATACAGGACACATTGCAAAAATGCCAAGCTTTGCACTCTGAGCCTTTTGCTGTCTGTCTGCTGCCTGCTTCTGCTGGCCACCGAGCTGCTGGCCTCCCTCCAGCCCTGGTTGGAATTGCTCAGCTGCCCCTTGCTTGGATTTGAGGTCCATTTGGTTCCAGGCTCACCTCCAAGCATGTGTACTGGGCTGGTAGCCTTCCTGAGGGACAAATCAGACCACTATAGTCTCTGCTTTGGAGAATTCAAGGGACTATAAGATGTACTGTTGTGATACTTCCTGAGAAAGAAATGTTGAGAAGAAGATACATGAATCAGTGTGAAGTCAGGTGAAAAAATAAACTGATGTGAAGTTTGAATTTTAGGAGTGTTGTCAGCTATTGGGAACACACTGGGAAATACATTTTAGCTAGTGAATGCCTGTTATGGAAAACTAAACAGACGTAATTGGTAGTTACTAATAGTAGAATGTGTTACTTCGACAAGAGGAGGAGCTCTCAAAAGCAACAAAAATACACTGAAAAGATGATGATCAGTTGTGTTCTCTAGATGAAGACAATGAATATAGGCAGTGGGCTAATCGTTCAGTTATTTTTGCCTTTTGGGGCTGTATTATTCTTTATGGGAAAACTAAACTGATATGATGGCAAATGATTGCATTTATGGATCTGTTCTATGTTATCTGAGCCATGCAGAATTTAGCTTGCTGTAGCATTAGCATAGGATGCTGGGCTTGTGTGTGGAAAAAAGGTTGCTTAACCAAAGCCAAAAGAATAATATGGTAAGACTATGTGTTGACTTTGATTAGCTACTTTAATGATAGGCTGCTTGTATGAAAACCTGGGGGAGTCCGAAGAAACAGATACTTTTACATAACCACAAAATGAACTCCTTGTTCAAATAGGGGAAGTACATCTTTGGTAGACTACTCAGCTGTATCCTTTTGAGGACTAAACTTTGCCTGAGTATGTTAGGAATAAAAGGCAACAAATTTGTTCACTTTTGAACCTGGTTGTAGAACATAACCATCCGTGATGTGTCAAGTCTTTGGGGGCTGTATTTGTTACCCTTAAGTAGAAGAAAATTGTGCGTTTATCTGCAGTAAAATGAGATATTTTGTCTGCCAGTTATTGCTGCTAAAGCTGTGTTGAGCAGTGATATGCTATGCTGTCAGACATTTCTGGTACTGCTGGATGAAATAAACCCCTTGTAAACAGCAAATGTGAGGTGGGAGTGGGACAGGGCTGTGTGAAGGCAGTCTCTTTGTGTTCCCATTAACTAGTTCCTGAGGTCCCCATGGAGCTGATCCTGTGTCAACAGAAGCTAGACCACTCTGAGTCTGTGTCAGCTGGAGGATTAACCTCCTTAAAACCTTCCAGTCCATATCTAGGCATGAGCAGACAGAAAAAACATAGTTTTGCTGCCACACTTAATTGCACTTGTTTGCACTGCAGAAAATCAGAATCTTGGGACAGATGCGAATTGCCACTGGCAGATGTGGTCATTGCATCCAGTAACCCAGGAAACAAACTCCAAATCAGCCTTCTGGATCTGCCTTGACTACAACCGTTGCAGGCTTTTGGTGTGGACTTGTTTTTAAAAGATATATATACAAACAGTTCTTAATTAGTTGTTCTTAGATAATAAAATCTTCACCTTCAGACTGAGAAGTTTCCTAAGTACTTACCCAATACTGAAATGTCTTCAACTGTGAAATCTGTGCAGAGCTGCATTTCAAACTTCTTATGGGCCTTGTGTTGTCACGGAAGTGCTGTAAGAGATAATTTTGTGTCAGTGCCTATTCTGTACGTACATCACCCACAGTCCTCTCTTTAAGTTGAGGACCTACAGCTGTTCTACCTTCAGAGGCTTTGTCACCCCTGGTGCGGTGGATTGTGTCTCAGTCAAAGCTGTAAAGCTGTGGCATTTAAATAAAGAGCATGCACTTGCTGAGCAATGGCAGTACTAAAACTCCTAGTGCTTGAAAAAGTTAATGTGTTACAGATGGGAAGGAGGAGGACACTTTTGGTGTTACAGACTTGTTTGTGGTCTTTATGCATTCACGTCTGAGGGACCCCAAGCATCTTGTGAAGTTGTAGTTACTAGTGCACAGGGCTGGTCTCTTGGGAGAAGTGAACATCATCTGTATTGTCCTGGGCCCTGAATGCATCCCTGACAAGGGTGCTGCCTTTGGCTTATTTTGTCTTTGATCGAGGTGTATAAAATACATGGTAAAATAAACAGGATTCTGCAAAGAAACCTGGTGCAGGGGTAGGAATAAAACATATACGGAAGTAGTTCTTTACTGTGAGGGTGGAGAGGCACTGGAACAGTTGCCCAAAGAAGTGGTGGATGCTGTGTTCCGTGTTTTGAGAGGTCTTTTGTTGTATTTGCAAAACGCAATTTATTTTGTTTGAAAATCAGGAAGCTGATTTTTCAGGCTCTCTAGAGCGTGGTGAGGCTCAGCTGGCGTGTGGGCTAGCAATTCCCCAGTGCTGCGTGCATGCGAGGGGGAGAGGGAGGAAGGAACGGAGGAAAAGCGCCATCTGTTTTTGTTCTGGTTTCTTCTCAAAGAAAAATCTAATGGTGTCCAATGTGGCTAACTGCATGTTGTCTTCTGGATGCTTCTAGACAACAGCTGTTCCAGTTGGTCTTGGATACTCCACTGATTTCATCTCCATTGGCCTGTAGCAGGCATTCAGCTGGCAAAAGCCACATTAGGAGTTCTACAGTTTTAAAAGAAGAGGTGCCAGTGATCGACAGTTGCTTGACAAAGGAAGAAGTTTGCACCTCAACAAAAGCAGAAGGCCTGGCAGGATCAGATGAAAAGATTTTGAAAACTGAGGAACACCATGACCTTTACAGCAGTTCTGCAGAGGTTGATGGTAAAGACAATGAAGTGGGATCACAAGAGAGGCCTGAGTGCACCAAAACTCATGAAAAACCGTCTACATCTGTGGTAAAAGTAGTCAAGAAAGGTGAGATGCTTAGTTTTTGATTTTGCCCAGTTCTCTTCCCCAAGTCCGTGGCTGTGGTTGGCACATGCATTAGAGAACCTTCAGTACGTGGCATTCATCTCCTTTCTCTGCATTGTTCTCCTCTGCACTGGCATGTTAAGATGCTTCTCATATAACTGGACTATGCTTCGTTCAGATTACTGTTTATGTGGCACAGCTCTGCTACAAGCATATCTTGACAAGGAAGCTTGGGCTGATGCCAAGTTAATTAAACGGAGTTGAGTGCTTACAGATTCCTTTGCTCTGAGTAACAACTCTAAAAAACAATAGTTGCACAACAGACTTAGTAAAAATGAAGTGCTTTTCTTTTCTCCTTCCCCTTAATGACCAGATAGACATTTATTCTGCTCTTGTATTCTTAAGTAACCAGAAGCAAGGTATTATATAATGTGTTTGTTATTTGAGAGGTGCACTCAAAATCAAAATGATCATGGCTTCAGTTTTGTTAATATTCCTATTCAAGCACTTTCCAGAAGAAAGTAATCTGCTTTATTCTTCTGTAATTCTACAGTGTTAAAATGAATTTATTTTGAAGCATGAAAAAGCCTATTTATATTAATAAACTACAAAGAAATGACAGAATCCTCTTAGTTTTCACATGATAGCAGCCACCCTATTGACACAATTAAAAGCCTACATTAAAATAAAAGGCCATGTAGGAGTACAACACTAATATTTACTAGCTCATATTTATCTATTCTTTTGTTTAACAATTTATTCAGCTGGAACTCAGAAGTTCATATTTATTCATTAGCTGGGTAAATACTGCTTAAAGATGTATTACAGCCAGAGAACTAGCCATGTGAAAATGGCATCAACTTACCCAGAAGTTATGTTTCCAAGTTTTATACATCAGAGTTGCATTAGTAATTTAAAACTCGTATGAAATTTTACTGCTCATTTATTCTTGAGCAGTTGAAATTTTCACTTGCTTACCCTTTGATGAACTTATTAAATCTTTGAGCATGTGTTACATTGAAATTATTTCCACAAATGCAAAGTAGTTGGTCAAACAATATAAATGAAAGACTTGAAATTGAAGCAATGCTGAAGTGGTTTTAGTAAGTATTTTTTTCCCCTGTGTTAAGAATTCAAATGTTATGTCAAATACAGTAACAGACGGCTCGGAACTGTTGTGTTTTGTTGCTGTCCCCACTTCTTTCTTTCTTTTTTAACCTTTGGCTAGAATATGATGTCATGGGAGCCAGGAATTGTGAAGCAGTGTTACCAGATAACTCCTCAATTCCCACATGATTTCAGTGTTTTTCATAGCCTGTGTTTTGCTTTGTCTTTTAAATCAAAACCAACTTCCTTCATACTAATACACAGGCTGTCAGTTAAAGAATCTCTTTCTCATGCTGTTCGTTTAAAATTAGCCTTTTGGTTTTGACATGATGTGATTACTAAAGATGAATATTTTAAGTCTGTGTTTTTTGACTGTCTTTACAGGTAATGTTTATAGCTGCTTCTTGAAATCAAGATGCAAGAGGAATTCAGAGTTGGGTGGGACCATGCCATAGGGCTTTTGTGAGCCTTTGAGCCCAAGTCACAGAATCTAGTTATCTATTCTAAGAAATGAGTATGAGGCATGGTTGGATGGTAGGATTCCTGTGAGGCTGAGTTAACTTGTGTCTTGACAGTCCTGTTAAGAGCCATAGGTTGGGAACAGTAATGTTCCCAATGTTAATGTGAATAAAGTTTGTGCTATACTCTTTTATCAAAATGAAGTAGCTTCCTTTATTTAGGAGTGAAATACTGCAGAAGTTAAAAACATTAGCACGGAACTATGTTGATGCTTATATTAGCATGTATGTTATTCTAGATTTTTATTAGTGATTTCATTCCATCTGACTGCAGGGAAGATGAGAGTCATTCTGATAATTACACAGAGATGGAAATAGTTGTTCTGGAATGAAAATGAGAGCTAAAAACGAAGATTCTGGATGGACATGCCAGCTCTGGAATTTTCATTTTCTTCAATCAACAATAAGTTTTTTCAGATGAAAACATTTGCTCTTTGATGTAATATACACAGTAGTAAATTCCTTCTGCTTTGCTTTCAGTGGATTGTCCTGTCTGTGAGGTTGCTATTCCAGAAGAATACATAAACAAACATCTGGATACCTGCTTAACAAGAGAAGAGAAGAAGGACTGCCTCAGAAGGTAAGAAACAACTTTAAGAACTTGTATATGCATGCAGATATTTTTCTGCACTACTGAAATAAGAAATACTAGTTGATGGGTTATAATATGGTGGGTTTCTTCATTACCTGCTGTATAGATTATTCTAAAATCACTGTATAAATATGATAGTGGTGATTTTTTCCCTTTCAAGAAAGTATATGGATTGCCAGCAGAATTACTTTTTGGCTTTTAGTGGCAGGAAAACACTGGACAGTGTTTTAAAGTATTCAACACGGAGTAAAACTTAGCCTGTACATTATTCTTGTCACGTTTCTATCACTGACATTAAAATTCCATTCAAATCACAGTTATTCCCATTTTTCACTTGGTGAATGGATTGCTTCCCTCAATTCAGATGTTCCAGAAGACAATTGCTTCACTAGCTGTCAAGTTAAAAAATAAAAATGGCACCTTACCCTGCTTACTGTGGTTCTTTTCGAGCTGCCCCAGTCAAGGTTGTTTCTTTAAGATCTCAGTGTCCATAAGATTAATGCATGCCTTTGACTTTATGCCTCTGCCCTAGAATTTCTCATGGCTGCCACAGTCACATCAGAAGTGTAGATTTCAGTTTGTTTTACTTACGAGCATACATTTAGGCTATTAAGGACTGTGAGGGGCTTTTAATGCATGCTTGTATTTCCAGGTCCTCTGAACCTTCCTTGAATTAGAAGGTAGTTTTATGTTAAAGCTCTGGTTTTGCCCGGTGTTTAGAATGCAGTCTATAGGCTTAAGGACTTTGAAGCTGAATAAATGATAAATTAATACTGAAATCTGATGTTACATCCTAATCTTCATTAGGATGTTTTTAGCGTTTTTTTCTTTATTCTTAATGAATGGAAATAAAAGCCAGATCTTTCTTTGGTGTCAAGGCCATGTCCCTAACAGAAATCTAAATTTTGCTTATTTTATCTACTCTGCTTGGATTTTAATAACATGTTACGCAAGATGCTTCTCCTTAGGGACCTGCTGTTGTGTGTTGAATACTGCCTTTTTGGCAATGTGTTTGTTTTATGGCTGTGTTGTTCCGGTTTCGGTAACAGCACATCTCTAGTTCTTCTCTGAGGAATTTTAGCTCTGTTTATTCTCAAATTAGGAGCACATGGCATGCTATTTGAACAGTTGAGCAGTGTTTCAGTGAAACTGATCATTTAGTCCCAAAACCCGCTCGGGAGTAATTACAACAGGTAAGTGTATGCTCACAAAGAACACTGCATTTCTTAAGAATGGGGAAAAAACCCGCCAACATTAAGCTTCAAAACTGTTGTGAACTGTTCTCATATAGCTGTCTGCTGGCAGAGCTGTCGTCACTCTTCTGGGTCATGCTGCTGGTAAATTGTAATATGTACATGTCTAAATGCTGTTCTTCCGTAACAAATTATGTAAGTTGAAGATTAGTGAGGCGTTAGATGGATTTGGGTACCTTTGCACCTAGTTTGAGTGTTTCTCCAGGAGGTACAGGGAAGGCTGAGCTAATTTGTGCAGAAGGAAACTGTTCCACTAATATTAGATGACAAAAGTTGTAGTAGGACTTGAATTTTCTGTGGCAGTTTCCTGTAACTGAGATGTTTTTCCTAGCTATGCCAAGAACGTTGAGTTCTGACATGAGGCAGTATGAAGGAGTAAATTTTGGTTTTAGATGTTACTCATCTGAGAGCACTATTCGTTCTCTTTAATGTCGCTTTCTGCATTACCAAATTACCCTTCTGTTAGATGGGAACTATAGATTTGCTTTCAGGTACGTGCCTATCTTTCTCGAAGTCATTTTCCCAGAAAGCTGAAAAATCTCCTAATTCAAGATTTGGCTTGTAGTTTTAATGCTTTAGAACTTCACCAACTGATTCAGGTAAGATATGGCCAGTACTTGGGTGGAAAACCTGTGTTTCAGCAATCTGTATTCAGTACACCTCCTCTTGAATTTGGAGAGAATACTCTTGATTCTAATGAAGGTGGACAATACGATGTTTGCTGATGTGATTCTGAAGCCTTCACTGTAGATACTAAAACTGAACCGCAGTACTAGTTACCTGACTAATTTTGCATCATTTCCTACAGAAAATCAGATGAGTCCTATTGCTTTCTGCACATTCAAAATTTTCTTTGTGGTAGATGGAAAAGATGTTCTGGCTTCCTAGAGCTGTGCCATTGCATCTGTGATGTGCTGAGTGACTGGTTGTGTATCTGTTGTAACTGAAATGATTCTTTCAGGTATTTCTTGCCCAGAGCGGGTGAAATACCCTGTAAACATGTAAGTCACTATTTTCATTTTCACAGTTTGTTTCCTTTTCCTTTTGCAGTTCTGCTCACAAAAGGAAACCTATGTCTAAAGTTGTTTACAACTTGCTGTCTGATCGTGATTTGAAGAAGAAACTGAAGGAACATGGTCTGTCTACCCGTGGGACCCGGCAGCAGCTGATTAAAAGACACCAAGAATTCGTGCACATGTACAATGCTCAGTGTGATTCTCTAAATCCCAAATCAGGTAAGTTAGAAATTCTAGGAAAGTTGTTACCATTGCAAGCTATTTGTATGCATTGCTTCTTCTCTCAGTTCTCAGGGTAGGAATAAGGCTGGTTTCAGTATCTGGGGAAAACTGGAGCTGGAAGAATTTATCTTGCATTAATCTTGGTTTATGCAATAAAAGGAAATGTAATGAAAGCCAGAAATGTGTTGCTGTACTCTGGAAGTATCCAGCAAGGATGTACATTTGTATTGAAGTTCTTTTGATACTTCCTGGTTTACTAACCCTGTTCTGAAAAATGTTCTGTGTTTTTATTGACTTGGTATTTTAATGAATGCCTCCAGATTAGACTCTGAGGCTTTTAGTCGGAAAATTGGAAGTACCAGAGGTTCTTAGTAAGTGAATGGATTATTAATTTATCTTTTGTTCTGAAGTTGTTTTCTTCCTCCTGTACACGGACAGTTTCATGGTTTTGTTGGATTTAATTTCAAAATGAGGAATATTTTTGGAGATGACAGATAAAAGTAGAAAAAATTAATAGGAAAGTATTAATATTTTGTTGTAGTTTATATCAGTTTGGGTGTTTGGCAATATTTTTATAAAATTAAACTCGGTCTATATATAAACAGCTGTATGGGATAAACAGAATGTGTTTTAGTCTCTAATGTGAGTGCAATATAAACTTCCTTTAAACAGCCATCTATTGTTTGTGTGTGCTTAGGCTTAATGCTTGGGGCTGGAACAGGGAGGATGAGATCTGAGTAAGGTATTTGTGCTGCCTGGCTTTGTAGGCAGTGTGGCCATTTTTTAGATTTAGGAATATCATGTATGAGCTAGAGGGAGAACTGGCCCAGCTCGTCTTGTTATACTGTTTTGTACAAGATAAATATATGCATCTTTTTTAAAGATCTGGCATTTGTTGTCTCACAATTAGTTCTCCAAGTGATACAACTAACACCACAAATACACTGGTGCGTGTGGGTGAGAGGCAGTCATCAGATGTACAGTCATATTATTTTTTATTTGATTAGAAGCTTTTGGCAAATAATCCTTTTAAAGGAATTTTAGCAGGATCATGTTTTGGTATTTATCTCTTGGGGGCTGCACAGCTGTTGGTGTCCTGGAGATTCTCATATATTGCACGTTCTGCACTGGTTTCAGGATGTCGCTTGCTGCCTGCTAGGTCTGTAGCGTAGGTCAGTCCTGCTGCTGGGAAGAGCTGGTCTCAGCTACTTCACAGGTAGAGATGAGAAATACTTACTGTTCCTCACTCTCAGTTTGATCTCTTTAATTTTCATGTTTAGAGAGACTACGGTCCTGAAGCACAAGTTCACCACTTCTTCCAGAAGCTGTAAACAATTTGGAATGTTTTTGTGTGTGTTGAGGGGCTCAGAAACTACTGGGACCAGATAAATTTTTATGGCACTGGGACTGTCAGGAGCCGAATGAACAAGCAGGACAGTGCAGTGAGGCAGGGGCCAAGGAGCTGCTCCTGTACAGCGGGGCTCAGCAGCAGACAGCACACCACTGCAGGTGCACAGCTCGACTCCACATCTGCTTCTTGATTATCTGCAATAGGAATAATTTTGGGGCCAGTACCCTTGGAGAAGGCTGCCAAATTTAGACACTGTAAAACTCACTTAATTCATCAGTTACTTAACAAATATGGCAGTATAGGGCAGTATTTATTTCATGTGAATATGAAAAGCTGATAGATTAACTTCATGCACGTGTGGTTTTATGTGTGATCAGACAGTTGGAAATGCTGAATATCCACAACTTCTACTGTGGCACTTAAACACCAAAAACATGCTTTTATTTTTTAATTCCTTTACTAAACATGCAGAACCACCAGATGCAATGGTTTTTGAAAATAGTCAGTCACTGAGGATTATAAATATGAATTTAGCAGCCAAACTGTAGGCTTCTGCTTTTTGAAATCTTGATTTCACTTGCCAGCTCTTGGTTTGGAATGTGAGAGCAAGCATATGAAAAAAGCCAGTTTGCAACCAACACTACTTGCTTTTTTATTTGCTGCTTTAACCATTTTAAGAACTTGACTAAGAAGGTTAAGTGGAGAAGTGGTTTAGGTGCCAAGTGTTACTGCTTAGGTTGTGCCTAAGCACTTCCAAAAATAAACATGCTTCAAGAATTATTTTCTAGGACTTCAGAAAGTCTCTGGGATAATAACCAGCACACAGAGTTAACATTGTGTTTGACTACAGTGATAATAGAAGTTTGGAAAGTTTGTGGTTTAAGTCTGCAAAAACAACACTTGCATCAGAATCTCAATCATGCTGGGATTTATGTTAAACTTGAAAACGTAGTTAGATGCTCTCAAAGGAGAGGTCTCTCCAAGTTCCCCCAGCAGCAGGAGTAGATGTAAATCTGCCGCAGGTCATGGAGGTGCCCTGTTGCTGATGGCTAAACAGGAGTGGGGCAGTTTTGAAGCAGGGTGAAGAGTGGGCTGGTTGGGAGCCACGGCAACTCCAGGAGAGGGGAGAGGAAAGGCCATGTGGCTGGGGCTGCACTGCTGCTGTTATGCTACAGCAAGGTCAGCGTGAGGAATGGATGCTGGTACAACTGGAGCCTCCCATCTGCTCAAGGTGTGCAAGGGTTGGCTTTGTGCAGAGCTGGCTGCTCTCTGTTAATCCTTGAATGTATTGGGAGGCAATTCTTCCCTTGATGCTGGTGGCGAAGTAGCACCAAGTTTCTTTGTGTTGTTCATCCCGGCTGGCTAAATGAAGTTTCACTATGTGTGACAATGTACTGACCTAAATAATGCAAACCTTTTACTGAGTTCTGGCTCAACACCTTCTTATAAAAGGTGAATTATTAAACTTGCGCTTAAGATGCAGACATGCATTTTCAGTGGTAGCAGTGAACCTAAGGTCACTATATAATATGAATAGCTGAGCTTCTGAGGAAGCATAGGTGCCAAACTCCAGGATTTTTAAACCAGTTTTGAACAGGTTTTATTCTTCCACAGCTTAATAAGCTTTTGTTCTCTGGCTACTTTGCTGTCTAGTGAAAGTGTTTGTTTTAATAAATACCCACCGCTACCTAGTAGTGCGGGGAAAACGATTAAGTGTGGAAACAGATTTGTAAAAGGAAATGCCAAAATAAACTGTGCAGGCTCCTGCATAGCTGTAGTTTTAGTTAAAATGTTAATACACAGTTGTATCTGTTTATATGCTTTTGATATGTCCAACTTAATCCTTAGTGTAGGTTGTAATTCATCTTTGAACTTGGACATAAGCCTGCAGCCACTTTTGTGTTGCCTTGGAAGGCAGTCCATGGAGGTAAAGTAAGATAAACAGTAGATGTCATTGTTTTATCTTCCACTGAAAGATAGATTGTAAAATGGAAACTCTTTTTCTAAAAGACATGCCTGTGTACCACAGAAACACTAGCTTGCTAGAGTAACATTCAGATGTGATTTGAAAAGACTGCCTTTTCCTGTGAATTTAATGCAAAGGAAATGGAGCAGTGGCCCAGGAGGTGGCTGAGTGCTGGGTGCTAACAAGAGCTCCTGCTTTACTGATCCCTTTCTTGTATTTTCAAACAGTTGCAGAAGTTGTTAAAGAGCTGGAAAACAATGAGAAGATTCGAGTTCAGCTTGAATTGAATAAACCTGGTGAAAGTGTAAGTTAATTACCTTTATTTTCAAAGAGGGGGATGGTTAGGAGAAATTGCAGAGTGGGTACTGAACATGTTTGCCCAACACTTCATTGTGGGAATTCCCAGATTCCCAGGTTGTATGTTGGAATTCACATATACCATGTTATAATCAGCATGATTTTCTCATTCCGCTCATTTGTCATGGGCAGTTCTTTGAGTACTGCTGATGTTTCTATGCCCAAACCATGTAAGTAGGAGCATACTTTTCATGGCAAAAAAAATCCTTGAGAAATGTTCCCCTTGGTCATACTGGAGGATTTTGACCCTCCATGGCAGTGTGGGGAATATTTTGCTTCCTAGAATTCTCTAGGATTTAGCTAGCAAATTCCTTGCTTCCATGTCGGCAATAGCGCCTGTTCTTTTCCCATGACATATGATACTTTTGTGACTTTTGGAGTATGTTTGTTGCATAGTATTAGGAAATATTTTATGGTCCACACATGCTGGGTATTATATGGGATGGCTTGGCTTAGTCCTGTTGCCTTTGTGAAAGCAAAGCAAGACAGCATGTGTACGTACTTTAAATATAGATTACTGTCTGCAGATGAGATGGTAAGAGCTGGTGGGGCAAAACAGCTAATCCTTCATCCAGTTTTAAGACTAGTTTCAAAGTGTGCAGCATTATCATCTTTTTGTTTCTGTAAATAAACACTTGTGTGATTTCTGTAGAGGTTGACCTTCACAAAGGACCAGACAGAGGAAGAAATAGATGAGATCCACACAGATTATCGTAAGTAATAGCAAGTTTCATTTCATTTTGCTTTTAAATTCACCTTCTTTTCCTATGTACTCAGAGGTTCATGCAAACTGGGCCAATCGGTTTGCTGGTTTTATACTTCGCTCAAACTTGGGCTTGCAGCATATAAACCTGTGTGTAGTAAATCACAAGTAAAAAAAAATACCAAAACAAAACCAAACACGAAAACCAACCAACAACCCAACAACCTAAAAAGCCCCAAACAAACAAAAATAAACAAAAAAATCCCTTGTTCCCTGCTGTTGAGTCTCTGAACAATGGCATGTGCTCCTGAGAATTTTCTCACCTTCAGGTTTGACACTGTTTTCTCCCTTTTTGGGGGTTCTGGGCACTCTATAGCATTGCTCTGCAAGCAGTGCTGAGGCTGTGAGCCCTCCAGGAGCACCAGCCTGGCTCAGGCATAGCTGGGCCACTGCGGAGGGAGGTGTCACTGCTGACATGAAGTGTGCTGAGCTGGCAAGATGGGGCATTGGCTTGTTGTCTTGGCTCTGCGCTCACCACAGTAACACCGATACTGGGTTTTCCCGTTACTTGGGATATTCCCTCCTCCCCTACACTCTTAATGATTGGACACTGACTTTATTTAAAATGCACCTGTATTCTGGGTGGTGGTTGGTGTTCCCAAGCTCTCTAACTCATCCATACTGCTAAAAAGTGTGTTTCAATTGAGCCAAGAATGTTTTTTCCATATTGCATTTCTGTATTGTGACTCTCAAATCATCCAGCATTTCACAGTGCTCCTCACATTCTCTCCCTTCCTTCATACACCTCTCCACAAGCACTCGCATGTTCTTGCCTCCTCCCTGCCTGCTTTACTTCTTTCCCCTCCCATCTATCCCTGTGATTTTGAAGCAATCTCTTAGAAAGAAGAGTCTGCTCACTTGGTTGACCTCTTCCCCTCCATTCTGTGCCAGTGACTGGGATTCAGTGCAAACTGGGTAATTTGGGTTTTGTTTGTTTGTTTTGTTGTTGCTGTTTGTTTCATTTTTCACACTGAGTCCTCTGTGCAAGAGACCAGTGCCTGTGTTGGCTATTAAATTTGCTTCTCCCCTGACAGAGTAATAGATTTGTTTTGGGAAGTGTAACTGGAATAAATATGTAAAGGAAACTAGAGAATATGTGAAGGAGAGAAGAATAAATAAGAAAAATATCACAGGGAGAGCTATAGTTTAGTGATACAATTTTGCTTGGGGTTTTTTGGTAGGTTTTGGGGATATGTGTTGTGTTTTCTGGTGGAGCTTTTTTGTCATGCTGGTTTTTGGTTTTGTTTTCCAGCAAAGAACTGATTCCTGTTCAACTTGACCCTGGGAAAGTGCAGTTTACTCTGTGCTTAAACTTGAGAATAGTGTTTTCTCTCTCTGTGGAGCCATCTAACCATCTTTCTGGTTAGTTTAGAAGCAAACATCTTTGTGAGAGTTAAAGATTGCAAGACTTGCATCCTGTTGTAGTAATTTAGTACAGAAATGGCTAATGGAAACTGATTTTTACAGATGATTTCCTGATCCTTCTTTCTGTGTTTGTACATCAGGGTTTAAATAGCATTACTTTGCACTTAGTTCCCTAGTGGTGTTTTATTAGTCACAATTTCTTTCCTGTTGTTTCCCACTCATTTCGCTTCACCTGTGCTCTGCTTGCACCCTCAAACGTGGTAGTTAGCCATGTAATGTTAAAACAATATTCAACAGACATTAAACTTCTCTGCTTTCAGCCACAGAGGAGCAAAGCAATGAAGGGACAACTTGTTCTGATTATACTTAAGGGTATTTAAATCTGCAATACTCTCATATTTCCTGTGTTTCCTTGCGTTGCTTCAGGCATATAAATTATTCCATAATGCAGCTAGATTTAGCCTTGTTGATTTTAGTTGCATTTCTGTGAGGGCTAAATAAAAGCTTAAATCTTTAGCAGATTTTTCCCTTGCTTTTTGTTGCTGTTGCTGAGAATATATATATTTTTTAAGTGTACATGTACTGTTTGTGGTTTTTAATCTTAAGCATTCACCTCTAATTCCAAGTAATGGGTTAATAATTATTCTCTTGCCATGCAGAAATCTCTAGCAATGAAATTAAATAACTCAAAAAGTAAAATAATTTAAAAAGTATTAATCCTAAATTGGGTATTTTTCCATGCAAGGCTTTCATAGCTCTGTAAAGCACAAATCTGAAGCTTGGTGCCTGCAGGAAGCCCTGGAGCAGAGCACATAACTATCTGTTACTGCTTTGCTCCTTAAGGTACTCTAAATGTGGATGGTGAATCTGAACAAAAGCTGTTGGAGGAAGGTACCTGAAATCACAGTCAGCTGTGAACACGTTTGCCCTGATCCTTCTCCCCACTGATGAGGAACGTTTGGGAGCAGGAGAGTGAAGGAGCAGACATGGGGATGTGCTGCTCCGTGCAGTGCCCGCACAGCTATTTGTAGGGCAGCACTCTCACCAGGGAGCTGATCCTACACAAGAGACCCTCTTAACTCCGTTGTTTTTACATTTTGGATATGCACAAATTCCTCGTAAAGCTGGATCCCTGGTTGCATTCTTGTTGGAACCTTGCAAAACTGCGTGCCTGGGCTGGGGTGTGGAAACAGGAGCCCGTCAGCCAGCTCCTTGCTTTCATTTTCTTGACCTGTTATACACACTTGGAAACAAGAAGATATTAAGTGCCATCTTAATTTTTCAAAACCGGTATTTTATTAAGTTTATATTATTAAAAGGATCTGGCTTCAAAGCAGCAAGATCTTGAAGTGAATGAATTAGCCTCAGGCAGCTTAATTGAACACTTAAAGTAAAAGAGAAAAAAAGAGGAAAAAGCGAAGATAGAAAAATGTTTTAATTGGAACATATGGTTTTAAAATTAATAAAAAGTGATGACCACAGAGGTCAGCGTTAATGACTGTCAGCAAATTATTCCTAATAAAAGCAATAGGGAAGGAATCATAAGCATGAAAAAAGAACTGGATATTAAAATTAGAGGACAGTGAGAGATTAAAAGAACTTTTATCAAATGCCATTTTTTTCAGTGTAGCACAGATGGACTTTAAAAAGCTTTATTAAACAGTGTAGGGGTTTTTTTCCTTTTAATTTTCCACAGTTACGCCCTGGGTCCCTGATTCACAGCTGAATTCATGAATGAATTAACTCTGGCATATATTCTGAATTAAAAAAATAAACCCAACCATATACTTTTTGTTCTGTATTTCCATCTGAAACCCACCACACACTGGAGCTATGTAACAGCCTTGTTGAAAAGTGAGATTAAAAAAGCTGTGATTCTAAAACTTATTTTTTCCTTCTTTACAGTTTTCCAGGCTCTTGGAAAATTGCAGATTACACTGTTAGGGTGGTTTTATGAAACGCTTATGTATGTCATCTCAGCACAGCAGTGATTTACAGCATATCTGAATAGTGCCTTGTTTTGCCAGGACATTTCATTTTTATTTGAAAAGCTTTGTAGTTACACCAGAACACAAAACAACAACAAAAAGTGATACTGGAAAAACTGAAGCGCTAAAGGAATTTGGTAATGAATATGCAGCGGTTCAAACACAAGTATCTGGGACAAGAACTGTCTGTTTATTGAAGAATTTGTTGACCTTATGTGGTGTTTTTGGCTACTCAGGGTGAGGGAGTCGGTTTTATATATATGTATTTATATATATATATGTTCCCTTTTGTGGGACTGAACTTGATAGGATTTTATCTTGGCTTTCCTCCCCTCCCATCACTGCAGCAGGACATGGATCAGGGTTAGATGTGCTGTACTCCACAGAGTGCTCAGTGAGGGGTGTCCACTCCTTGTGGCCTTGGCCGTGCCAGCTGGGATGCTGATTTATTTTGCTGTCATTGCGGGGTGGGGTGAAGCTGGTGTGTGCACTGCCAGTGCAAGGGGCTGCATGTGGCGGGGTGGGCCAGGTCTGCAGTGTCTTAGGACGGGGGAAGGTAGCCTGGTTTGCCCACCATTAGCCCTTGGCTCTCATTTGTCCTGAGGATTCCTGTTCTCTTTTCTGTCCGTCCTCTCTGCTGTGGTTTACCTTAGTCTTCCCTGCAAGTGTAACTTGGTCAGCATGCATGTGGCCTCTACAGAGCAGAGACATTCAGTTCTGTGTGTGCAAAGAAAGAAAAAGGGCTGTGTGTGTGCAGTGGGTTATACGGTACGAGGTGTACTCGTCTCGGGAGCTGTTTGTTTAGTCCATCACTGTACTGCCATTGCCAGGAACCTTTCCTTGCTGATGGCAGAGGAGGGAGCATGTGGGCCCTGGCCACTGTGCTGAGTCTTGCAAGGATGGATTGGAAAGTGCTCTGGCTGGGACCTGGGATTTTCTTGCATGTTGAACCTCTGACATCTCCATCAGCTGGTTTTCTGGGTACTGTTGCGAGAGGCAGTGTGGAGCCCGGAGGAGGGGCTGTGTGTGCTTCATCTTCTCATGCCGTTATAGTTGATTTTCCCCAAGAACATTTTGGATGTCCATTGGGCCTTCCTGCCTCTGACATGGAAAACATTCTGAACACTTTTTCCATAGGCAAAAAATGAAGCTCAAGGTTTTAGCTGAAATACTTTGTCTCAAAAGGACAAATCTGTTTATCAGAGTGGCTTTTACTGAGAGTCCTCCCAAGTAAAGGAAATTTACATTTGCTGCCTTTACCATAACGTATCAGTATAAAGCCATGTTTATGGACTGATGGGCTTCCATGCTGAACTAGCAGTGGGTAGCAACAGTCCAATATGCTGCTTCAGTAGAAGTTGCTGCATTCTGTAGGGGAAACAACATGTTCCCTTTGTCCCTAGGGTTAGGTAATCCACATTGTCCGACTAAGGAGACTGGGTGTTTTTCCAGCCTGAGTAAAGAATTTGAAGTATCTAGATTAAAAAACAACACTGCTTTGGCCGAATACCAGAGGATTGCTTAAAACGTATGAAGTGGTTGAAAAGTGCAGGGTATTTGCAGTGTTAACTGTGATTTAGAGGACCTGAATATAAACAGTGTAATAAGCATGGCACAAAAGCTTTTCAGACATTGCTTTACTGCAGAAAGAGGGGGGAAAAAAACCCCAGAGCAACTTTAAAGCCATTCACAGAGCAGTCATGAGTTAGATTTTACTCTTTCTTTCTAGCAGAGGGCTCCACGTAGGAATACCAAGCAAACAGAGTTGTTCTGGGCAAAAATTAAGCTTTCATTCATGTAACTGTTCTTGACTACTGGGTAGCTTTGTAAAAGCACAGACACAGATTTTGATCATTAATAAGATATGGAGCATATTGCAATAATGAGTTGGTTTTCGTTTGCTGTAACAAAAACGTTTTTAATTCAGTGTTTTGTGTTTATTTCTGTTGACATCCTTTTCACTTCTGATGGTGTACCTTGAGTCCTGTGGCAATGATCAGTAATTCACTCCCACATTTCAGGAAAGAAACACAGAAGTGAATTTAAATTTTTGGTGGATCAAGTAAATAATCGATGGAAGAAAAGCGGTAAGAGGAAAACAGAAAGTGCTCAAAAGAAGGAAGTCGCTACTGTCAAAGACTTGCCAGCGGCCACAGGTTAGTAATGTTCTTTAATATAGTCTCCCTCTTCATTTCACACTAAGGAATGGGGCTTTCCCAAAGAAAAATGTTCATTCCTCCCATTGTTCTTCTCCTATAGTCCTTAAGGGGAAAAAAAAAAAGGCATAAAAATCAAACAGACCATAAAAAATTGACTGCTATTGATTTCAGTATGATACATAAGCACAACCCATAATAAATACATGATTTGCTTGATTTTAGTGGGATTTGTATGGATGTGCTTTATTTAGGTGCTTCTTTTAATTACCTGGTTGAAACAGGACCTTAGGTTCCAGTCCAGATCTGCTGAAGTAGATGAGAGTGGGCAGGTGATGATCTGCATCTTTGAAATGAAGGTGATCATAGGTCTTGCTGCTGGGTTTCAGCTTTTCTGTGTCACTAATATGATAGGGAGTTGGTAATTGGGAACTGCAGAGATACTTGTGTGGCTTGGAACAAGTATTCATTTGTCCTGATGTCCAAGCAAAAAAGTGCTTTGGCTTCTTTTAAACTGTTCATACAGTATGTTGTCTCTCTTTAACTCAATTTATTTTGTGTTTATATACTTCAACATAGTGAAAAGTGGGAAAGCACAACTGCAGTTATTCAGTTTTTTATGAGTCAGGCACTACATCCACCATATGTTTGTCATCCTCACTACCCACAGCATCAAAGAAATACCCACGTGTGCTATTAACTTGTTCCCTATAGGCATCTTCAGTCTTGTTTGTTTTATGGTACTGGTTGCTTTGGCAGTGTACATATATCTTTGAATGTGTGATTTAGAAGAGCATTTCTCAACCTAACGTAACTTCTGGAATTTTAATCTATTCAAGATACTGAATTTTGGAGAGTATTCCGTTGACCAGGATTGGATGCACTGTTGTCTGCATCCTTGGGAAAATACGGTATTTAGTTTGCATCAGCTCTCCTCTTTTGAGCTGAACTAATCTTTGCCTGTCCCTGTGCTGTCTCCTCTAGCAGAGCCCTCAGGAATAAAAAGAGGTGAAAATACCAATGCAATAGTATGAATTTTATCCTTATCCTTTCATGCAGACCTTGATGCAACGCATAATCCTGTCCATGTGAAGGGTAAAATTAAGGAATCTTGAGGATAAAGTTTATCTTGTTTGATATAATTTACAATGATGTTCCTCTTCTATAGCAAAGACAGAAGCAATATTTTATTAGATAATGATTTTTAGCTATACTCTGTGGAGTGATTGGCTACTATGAGTTACTGGGTTTCTGTCTTCTGTGTAAGCTTTTTCTTCGTATGCTGAACCACAGACTTTGAGAAGCTGAATTAAAGCCATAGTTTTTCCAAAAGAGTGCTCAGTTTAGAAAAAAACCTTTATATCAGGTGTATCATCCTGTACCGTGTTGACTTATGTGATACCACCTCATCTGGTTCTGACAAACCTGCAAAGCTTTTGTTATGTTTTTTATGCACTGAGCTTTCACTAGTCTTTGAAGTTTCAGTTTTTAGGTTTATCCCAAATATCTGCATCTGTTTGACTGTTTGTAAACCATTTAAATGAAGCAAAACAAAACAAAAAGAAGATTTATGGGTGAAGGAACAGCTGCCTAAAGCTTGTTCCTTCTGTGTTCCTTATTAACAGCAATTGCCTTTTTATCAAATGGGAAATTAAAATACATGAAAGGAAGAAAACCAGCAGTGGTGTGATGACTTGCCATTTAAAAGCATAACTGCTGAGAAGAGCAAAGGCTTTGTGTGCATTCCTTACCCACTTGATTTCAGTTCTTATGGAAGTAGTGGAATTATACAGAATTAAAGCACACTTGTTTTGTTTTGTGCTTCTTTTTAACCCTTTCATATCTCCCATTGCCTTCTACTGTAGTATTGGCTGATGTAACTTAAGCCTCTATGAAAATCTCTCTCTGTTTTTGGTGATGTTTTAATCATCGATTCCTGATTTACATCATCTTAAGGTGTTTCATTTCCAGTCTTTGTAACTTTTATAACAGGGCTTTGCTTTGCCTAAGGGGAAGTGCCATCAGGATTTGATAAATGTTTGTGATACAAAATTGTGCTCTTTTGGGTTTCATTATTGCACAAGGCCTGTGCTATTTTTAACCTGTTAATTTCAGAGATGTTTCATTAGTTGGGCAACTGACTTGCTGTAATCTGCCAGTTGTTTTCAACAGACAAAAATATGCTCCTGGTATTTAATTATGCATTTCAGCAGAAGGGAAAGGGCAAGCTGTGGCTGGACTCAAAGATTGTATAGCTCCTCCATGCTTTAATTGCAGTTCTGTTTGGCCATTTCTGTCAAAATAATTTCTGGAGGGGTGGAAAAGTCAAAGTGGCTTGAGCAGGAATATAGCTTGGCTCATGAGGGTGGACAGAACACTTCTGTGGATGGCTATAATAAGGATTATTAATGAGCTGAGTCTCAGTATGGTTTTAATGTCCTGTGCAACTTTCTAGTTAAATAACTCATTTGAAAATACTTGTGCGTATGGTGTAAGGACAGTTTATCTTTACATCCCATAATTCCTAGCCTATGTTTGTTTTCTCTTTGGAGAGGTAGAAGGTACTTGAGAGAACTGTTCATCTTTTTATAGGTAAAATTACTTGGCACAAAACCAGTGGAATGCCTTTATGATTTGTCTGATGTGTTGTTTAGAAATTACATTTCCTAATAAAAAATGGAAATGTCAATTATCTAGATTAACACTGTCCTCCTTAGGCGCATAAGGAAATAAGTCATAATGTTTCTGGTATTGAAAACAAGCCTATTGACTTGATCTGTAAAACTTCAAAGTGAACAAGCTGTCTCATGCGCTGGATGAAGTGAACTGGTAGCAAGAAGCAGCAAACAGCACTGCCTTGTTAAGTGTTTGGTGATTTCTGAAACTCAGTTTGATCTTAGGAAATGTGACAAGTATCCTTACCCTTTATTTCTCTCCTTGTTTGTGTTTGAAGCTGATAACAATGGAATGTTTCTGTTTCAGTCTCTGGTTCTTAGAGGGTAGGGTTTGGTTTTGTTGATTTGGAGTTTTTTTACTGTGCAGGAGAAGAAGTTAAACCTTTGAAACTGTGAGAGTTTTGGGAAGCAAGTAAGTGGGAATGGAGCGTTGGTATTTAAATATATATATAAAGCTTAAATTTTTATTGACATCTACCTCCACACTACAAAAATTTAATCAATAGTATTTTGCTTTGTCATTCTTGCTAATCTCTGCCTTTCTTCTTGGTAGAACATAAGGAAGAGCATCACACAGCTGTTGTCCTTGGAAAAGCCCAGATACTCAAACCAGATACTCTTGATGACAAAACAAGTGAATTTCCTTCCTTGGAGGAAGGCCAGAGATCAGCCTCTCCTACATTCTCACTGTCATCTGGATCAACAAGCAGGTTAGTGAAGAAGAGTCTCTTCTCCCTGGTTTGTACCAGATTCAACCAGACATGGAAAAGCGTTGCCAGTAACCTCGAGCAGTGGAAGTATCCTACTTCATAGGATGGGTTTCTAAGCTGTGGTTGCTGATTCATTCACCTCTGTGTTTCTGGCTGTTTAGTTGCTTGAGAGATGGAGCTGAAATACATTCAGAGTTCACTTAATAGTTTTGTAATGTCTTGAAAGAGGAGTGATAGTGTAAATGTTCCTTTTGATACAGAAACTCTGAGTGGAATGTCTGTGGAATGAAGAGAGCATTTGGTGTTTTTTTTCCACTGCATCATCTTCCCTTCTGTTTGAAGTTTTATTTAGAGAGGTCCAAAAATCGATCTAGCCTAAAGTATTTTAATAGCTTTTTAAGCAGAGTATTGCTGTAAGAAATAGTTTAAATGTCCCATTATTTGCAGTCAGTGGTAGAATGCCACTGAACCTTGAAGTCCTGACAGCCATTCACTTTTCTTCCTTCATGCGTTTAGATTTGCCTCCTGAAATTGACTTATTTGGTTTCAGAAAATGAAGGATCAAGGAAGACTTTATAAGTAATGTATACTTTTGATAGTTCAAAGAGAAGTTTATTGGAAGGAGACTCAGCTGTTACTGCTGATAAGGTCTATCTAGTGTTTGAAGGTAGCATTTGTGTCTGTTTAAGATATTTACTTCATGGATCATAATTTGCTATCTACTCAATTGTCAAAGATGACAAGGATGAATAGTGAGTTAAACATGCTATTGCATGACTGGGTGCTGTGGCCCAGTTTCTGGAGGAGAAGTGAGAAAGTAATTGAAAACAAATACAGAGTAACTGGTTTTTGATATGTGGCTAAAAGCAAGAAAGCTGATTTTGAAAATAATCTTGCTATCTTGTTGATGACAGAAATGAGTGGAGAAGGCACCCTTTACAGGTCTGCATTACTAGGAAGAGAAAACGTTTCCTATGTTTAGAAGTGGGAGATAATCAGAGGAAGTAACTGAAGGACAACTGCTGAGCTAGTAGTAACATTTCTTCATTTCCCATCCATTACATCCATACTATGTGCCTCTTCCCTTTTCTGCAAATATTAAGAATAATATAGTGCTTGGCTTCATCATTGTTTATTAGAAGAACAATTTAGTTGTCAAAGTTTAACAGAAACTATTTTTCTTAAACTCATTTTGGCTCACAAAGAGTTTTTAAAAGTCAGCATGGGGATTAAAGATACTGCCTTTCACAGAGGCAAATATTAAGCTGTGAATGAAAGCTAGGAAGAGATAGGAAAGAGGGGGGATTAGGGAGCACCAAATGTTAAATGTCTTTGCTTTACATGATCAGGTTTTGCTGCCTGTTTCCAGTTACTTGAACTAAATGGGAGCATATATTAAACATTTGTCTGTAAACAGCAATATGCTGGCTGGGCAGATCACTCGTGGAGACAGAAAGGGTCTTTGTGGCTGTTTCAAAGTATCATTATGTTTTTGTTTAGCTTCAAACTTGCATTATACCAATAAAGTCATTCCCCTCCCGATGGCCTTTCCCCTCTTTACTGTGTGTCTTTCTGCCTGAATTGTTACTGTAGAATTGAGAATCATACCATATTGTTGTATTTGCTATTTAATGTGTAGCAAACCTATTAAGATTACTGATGCACTAGTTTTATCTAGGTTTCTCAGGATGTCATGTAAATGGTGATAGTTTTTGCTTCCCTTTGATGCAGGTAACTGTTATCTCAGTAATTTCTTTACTTTATAAATAGAGTCCAGTGCTCTGGGCTCGTGAAGAGACTTGCTTCCTGGTTTTAAACACTGAAGCTCTTTTAAAAGACGACCAAGAACTAAGCCCTAAACTGGAAGGGGAGATAGATGCACCCCCTAAAAGGCTTTTGCAGGCTTGCACTGTTCTGGATTGTGACTTGAAGCTGCTCCCTCAAGATCTTAACTGCAAAATGAAATGGGCCAGGGAAAACAACTCTTCAGTGCTCACTTAGAAGGGAAGAAGCTGGCCCTGTGGCTTTGTTTTATGTGCTGAAGCCTTAGTTTTCTGGTTTGCAGCTTGTGCCATGGCTGGTCTGGTGCTGACAGGCAGATCTGAGGGATCCTGGCATTTGGTTTGTGTAGTGGTGGTGGGCAGAAGCCCAGGCAGAAGCTCTTCCCTGGGGTTAATACAGGCCCAGCTCGTGCAGATCAGTGTGAGATGTCACATTGGACAGGTGCAGGGATGATAGATGGGGCTGCTTTATCCTCCCTGTGCCTGCTGTTGCAGTTGCCCTGGAGCTCTGATTGTTATTTTAGTTCCACAAAATAAACACCTTCAGCTTGGCTCGTCATCCCGAATTTAAACAAGGTGTTTCTGTTCTTCCTTTATTTTACTTACATTTTTATTTTTTAATTGCAAATTAACCTTTTGGCATTAAGGACCTTGGAAAATTTGGAGGTTTAATCTTAAAGTGTGAGTTCCTGAGGGGTAGAAGGGGCTTGATGTATTAGCTCATTATTGTATTAGTGCATTGAAAGCAGTGCTGAGGAGAAGAAACTGGGGGTATTAGTTGATTAGCAGCTCAACATGATGTGGCAGTGTGTGCTTACACCCCAGAAACCAAACATGTTCTGGGCTGCATCACAAGCAGCATGACCAGCAGGTCAAAGGAGGTGATTCTCCCCATCTGCTCCATTCTGGTGAGACCCCATCTGGAGCACTGTGTCCAGCTCTGGGGCCCTCAGCACAAGAAGGACATGGAGCTGTTGGAGCAATTCCAGAGAAGGCAAAGAAGATGCTGAGGTCTGGAGACAAGCTGAGAGAACTGGGCTTGTTCAGCCTGGAGAAGAGAAGGCTCCAGGGAGACCTTGGAGCAGCTTCCAGTGCCTAAAGGGGCTGACAAGAAATCTGGAGAGAGACTTTTTACAAGGACAAGGGGGAATGGCTTTAACCTGCTAGAGGGCAGATTTAGATAAGCTATAAGGAAGAAGTTCTTCACTGTGAGGGTGCTGAGGCTCTGGCACAGGGTGCCCAGAGAAGCTGTGGCTGCCCCATCCTTGGCAGTGTTGAAGGCCAGGTTGGATGGGGCTTGGAGCAACCTGCTGTAGTGGAAGGCATCTCTGTCTGTGGCAGGGGGTTGGAACTGGATGAGCTTTAAGGTCCCTTCCAACCCAAACCATCCTGTGGTTCATCCGAGGTATCATTACATCTGTTTCACTGTGTGTGAAATGTGTGAATGACATTATGAATGATTCTCCCCGTGGCCTTTGACATCAAAGTTAAACTTTTACTCTTTACCTTTTCCAGTCTGCAGGCTGCAGCGTATGTCAACTTAAAGTCTGGATGAAAGTGTGTCTAAGGGACTGTGAGGAAGTTTGCTAGAGGATATTAGCATGTGGCAGCTACTAATGATCTGAACGTGCTTTCATGAACCAGGCTGACAGGCTTTGTTGGGAAGTGTGCATTTGTTTGCTCTATGTCTGGCTCGAGGCAGTTTTTTCCTCCTTTTTATACATTCACTCTCTCCAAATGAAATATTTCCACAGACTTCTCAAATCAAACACAGAATCCCCCAGTTGTACAGACCAGTGGGTAAGTATTACAGATATTTCGACCTTCTTTAAGAAAAAACATGCTTAATAGCTCCCTGTGGTTTACTCTTACATACAGCTCCTGTGTAACAGGAACAGAATGATTAGAGTCTGCACAGAATTGTTTTTTCAGAATCTCTCTGGGATCCTCACTTTCCTCCTCTGTGCACATCCCTGGGTTTGTTCCTGTGGTGTGCTTTATTTTTCTTTACATATAGGGCAGTTTGCTTAACCTTAAAAGCAAGCTACTGCACTACTCAAGAACTTAAAAAGCGGTGGGGTTTTTTGGCTTTGTGGTGTGTGTGTGTGTGTGTGTGGTTGGCTGCTTTTCGTTGTAGTGTTGTGTATGTGTCCCCCCCTTCCAATTGTGCATTAGACTTAACTGATTGGCAGTTGTGCTCTGGAGTGTACCTTGGGGCATTACTTGGGAGACTGTAGATTCTCATCCTTTACCTCCAACCCTCTGTTCTTATACTCCGCTCAAAAAGAGGTGAAACCAGCAATCATACAGTGAAAGCTTAGTTAAAGTGACAAATGATGCCTTGTGATGATGCATGGGAGGCCTCTCTTGGCTGACAACTGCTTCTTATGCCAAACTATACCTTTCTGAAGAACGCTCCTGAGTTTTCCTGTGTTTTCTGGGAAACAGGTTACAGGGCTCACCCCCTCTTCAAAAAGAGAGGGGATGATGTGAGGAACACCTATGAAAAAAGAGTTAAATGTGCTTTTCAGCTTTGCTGTTTCTGTTCCTGATAGCTACTCTGCAAAAAGTCTGGTGTTCTGGGCAATACCCAGCTCTTTGCCTGGCCCTTTGGGATGTGTCAGGTTCTGCTGTGTCTGTGGACTAGCTTTGGGCCGCAGAGTTCTGGGTGGTGAACAGTGGCTCATACTTAGCACTCCGCTTGAATGTTCCTGGTACAGCCAAAACGGACCTGAATTATGGCAGGATTTGCAGGGACTGGAGAAAGTAGGTTTAGTCATATAAACTGCATGAAAGAAAGATGTATTTTATCACTCTGTGGTTACCATGGGGCTAATGTTTTGTTAATTGTAGTGAAATAAATATAGCGCAGATTGAAAAAGAATGATTTAGATTTTGAAGTTTTAAGTAGCATTGTGCTATTGTACCAACTAATGATTTTCTGAGGCTTGTATTTTATTTCTGATAATAAGAGGATATCCTTTGACAAGGGTAAAGGGTTTTCACATTGAACTGTCAAAACTTGAAATATCTTTGGAAGTCCAAATCTGCTGTAATTTTATGAAGAGCACTTCTAAATGGAGGGCTGATGCTATGATGGATTTTAAAAAAAGCATTTGAGCAGTATATAGAATATAACAAAATCTAGAAGTCAGAGAGTTGAAATGTTTGCTCTGTAAGAAGATGCTGCAAGTAAATTAGTGACTCTTCTATTTTCTCTTTCCTAAGGCCTTCTGTCTTTTGTCAGCCTTGTGTCAATATTTGCTAAGGAGCAGTTGGTCAATGTTATAAATTCATACATTGTCCAGTAATCATTGTTGTACTGATATTATTCAAAGTTGATACTTTAATTGAGAAAATGAAAGGTTTTACACCTGCTGGCAAAAAGATAATGGGCCATGCATAGAGGTTATAGCATTGACCCAAATGTGTTCATTGTCTTCATAAATTGATGCTCCCACCAAGAGAGCAAAATGTGCACAACTGATAAACACCAAAACAAAGCCATGACTTTTAAAGGATAATTTTTCAAAGCTATGAAGTCATACATAAAGCTTTCACAGAGCTTTAATGCTCCATATAAATAGTCCTGTTGTGTCCTTTTACTTTCTGGGACTGAAGCCAAATTTTATGCAACTACTTAAACAATAGGAAACTTAGAAAAGAAACTAGGAGGGACAATGATAAGCCAGTTAATGAACTGTGTGGAGGAAACATTCTATTAAAAGTATTTTATATAATGGGGATAATAGCCAGGTTTTTAAACAAATTATTTTTCTTTAAAACTTTATGTTAGAAGAAAATGTTTGTTCTTGATGACTAGAGTGAAGGACTTGCAAGAGCAGACAATATATACTGTTGGCCTTGTTTGAGATACTAAGGTGTACACTGGAACAGTGATTTAATTTTGAAATCCGGGTGGACAAGTGCTGTATTCACAGCTTGTATAAATTTTTCTGCCATTGGAATGCACAGAGTGACTGCAGCCTCTGCCAGATTAGACTGATGCCCGAGTAAGGGGCCTCGTTTGCAGTAAGTGGGGCTTCTTGTCATTAAGAGCTATTGATCACGATCTAGGTCTGGATCTAGCTTGTCACTTAGTCTTGGATTTATGTGCTTTGCAGAGTTTGGGGTTTAGTTCATGAGCAGGAGGAGAGGTAGAAATAGAGAGCTGTGCTTCAGTTAGTCTGCAGTTCACTGGATGGCAGCAATCATCTGAAAACCTCTTGGTAGATATCAGTTTGTCCATTGACAGGATGGGACGGTGGAAAGCTGTGCAAGCTCTTCCCTGGCAGTGGCTTTATCCTGAGTTTAAAGAAAGCGTTGTGCTGATCCCTGCGCTGGCCATCACTGTCAAATGAGCGAAGTATACAAAAATGTGTT
>NW_009928928.1:36934-42609 GCF_000696875.1 Nestor notabilis
TGCCTTTTTCAGTACATTTTTGACTTAATAAATCTTAAACTACTTTGGCTCAGAGCTGATGTATATTCTGACGTTAGATAGGAGTGTTTTATCTTTGATTTTTGGCCTCAAATATGGGTTCATTCTGGAAAGATGATGATACTTATCTGCTGTGTTGTTGATTCATACCTTTCTTCCAAAAAATGTGAGCTGTAACAAATGGCCAGAAACTCTTGAGGTGTGGTGGAGAGTGTTCCGGAGAAGTCATTTCAAACAACAGCTGATGACCTCAGATGTGTATGGGGAAAGTGATTATATTATGGCATGTACTCAAATGGACATCAGTCCTTAGTCTATAGCCATGGGGTCTGGACATCTCTTGCCGTACTCCTAAGGAAAGCAGTTAAGATAGATCCAGCAGATCTTTTTGTTTCCTAAAGGCAGAGCCTCAAGGGCACACTCTTGAGCTGCAGAGGAGGCCACTGGAGCCAAGAAAGCCTGGAAAGAGTCAAGAAAAACTGTGAAACAGTGGAACCTCTGTAACAGATTTAGTATAGACAAGAGCCATCCATGGGGAGTTGTGGGGAAGGTCCAAGGCTGGCAAATCTGCTCAGGCCTCCAAAGAGAGGAGAATGAAGCCATGGTGCTGGGAGCATGTGGTTTGAAGAGGTTCCCTGGGAAGCCAGGGAAGACTTTGTAGTAAACAGTTAATCTTGAATATTAGACAGGGCTTATGTCCACTCCAGCAGCAAGTTCATGCTGTTCATCTCAGGCAGGTCAAAGGGGAAGCAGGATTGCAAGGTGGAGAAAACCATTTTCCCTCACTCCTTGTGGCTGGGCATTCACCTTCAAATGACATTGGTAAAATGAGACAGGCTGTAATTCATTTCTAATGCCAGCATTGAGGGAAAAAAATGCACAGTGCTCATGACAGAGCTCAGTACATAATGCACAGCAAGATGGGCTGATTAAAGGACACTGGCTGGTCACCGTGAAGCCAAGAAGGAACTTAATCTGCCTTTAAAATAAACAAATTCAAAGAGACATTTGCTCCTTTCATTTTTAGAACGAGACATGTTATTCACACTTACGTCAGCTTTTTTCTCTCTATTTTAAGGTGGTCTGTTTAGCCTAATAAAAAGCGGGGGGGATGGTGGTGGTGGAGGATTGGAAGTCCAATCCAAATGATGGTCAGGAAAGGAATAGTTTACTCTTGGTTGTCTATAAGCGCTTAGAAGAAACTAACCCTGCAGAAAAGTGAGGCAGAGTTGGGGAATTGCCCAAGTCACTGGAGGTTACTGCAGTTTCTCAACATGGAGACAGGAACAAGTCCAGGAAAGGAAATCTCTTCACACCCTGTCACCTGCTCTGTCAGCCTGTTGCATCCTGAGTAGTTAAGTTTCAGAACTTTAATGGTTTTGCTATAAAAATGTACTCATCTGGAACTGATAAGTAAATCTTAGGATAGAACAATGACCTTTAGTACAGAAAAGAACAGAAAATCTCTTGTGGGAAATTTGTTTCTGATTTGGAGTCTGAATAAAGGCTGAAGATGTGTTTTGCTTTGTCTGGCCTCAGTATAGGTAGATATCTATGGGATATTGAACAGGCAGAAAATACTGAAGAACTGAATGGAACTCTTCTAAATTCTGTGATCTCTTTGGTCCCCCGAGACTAAAATTTATAGAAACAACTTCTGTAATGAGGTAGCTGTTCCTTTTTTATTTAATTGGTTTTCTTCAGTTTAAGGGCTAACCATCCAATGATAAAAAGAGCTTAAGAGTTTTCTTGGGTGAGGGAGGGAGGTATTATTTTAAAGTATGAATTCAGTTGGTCAAAATTTCTTTTGCTTAGTTGAAAATGATTTTTGTAATTATTTAACTGTCTGGCACATTTAAGGAGTTTTGTTTCGGGTTTTTTTTGATTTGCAAACAGGTTTTTTTTTTTCGCCTTGCATGTGGAAGACAGGTATATAATCACTTCAGTTCAAAATCAAGTAATTGCTTAGTCTTTGTAAAAGAAACTGATTAATAGACACTAGATGCAGAAAACTATTCCATAGAGTGGCTGGCTTGAAACAATGGATTGTTTGAAGAAATTCCAAAACAAAGGGCTTTCAAGCTACAGCTGGAAAGTTCACAATCCTGCAGTTTGGTTTTGCACAGTTACGTTCATACATCCTCCATCTCTCAAGGCAATTACAGTGTAAGAGTTGCTTTGGTTTGCTGGGGGACTGATCACTCGTGAGTCGATAGCCCATTCACAGCTACATGTATAGGCCAAAGTGGTAACTCACTTGAGGACATTTTGTGCACAGTTTTAAAATAATTTGGTAGGCATAGACTCTGAATTACACTTGTAAATTATGAACTTGCATTATTGTTCTGAGCGTTAGCCAAATTTTTTCACTTTTATTGTTTTGCTTGTGACAAACGCAGTTGGTGATAAATGATAATAACCCAAGTAAGTACATCGTGTTCAGGCATCAAACCTGTTCTTGTTCTATTTTAAGGGACTAAAAGCATGCACATAGGCCCTTGTGTTGTTGTCCCCCCCCACCTTTGTTTTTTAAATGTGATTGGAACATCGGGGTAGGATTCAGAAATATAATAATAACTCATTCCTTGGGCATCCAGTTTGTGTATTGAAAATGAGGCTTTGATGGACTTTGGAGAGTAAAAAAAACCAGTCTAGCAGTCAACTGCATTACCAGTATGCAGTGCTACTGAACTCAGGCTTTGAGGAAGTTACAGTGATCCTCTTCCTTCCCCTTGAATACATCCCAGGGCTTCTTAGCCTCTGTGTAGGCACTCATGTTTGGGGCAGTGCCTGCTCTTCTGCTGGTTGTTGGAAGCAGTAGTAGTGGTAGTTGGTGCAGGGATAAGACATTTTTCCCCTGTAAGTGCAGGCATTGCTTTTCATTTCAGGTGACTTTGTTTCCATGTTAAAACTGCTTGTTGGGTCGTGTTTGTACTTTGATATATTTATTCAGCGGTTAATGAAAATTCCCAGGAAATCATCAAAGAGTTTCTAAAATTATACATGAATCTTCTAATTCTGTTTTGTTCAAAATAATTTTTGCCATATGGCACCAGTTCTTTATGTACATTTTTGGTATCCTTTTCCTTTTTATTTTTATGACTAAATGTGCATGTGTTGAAAGGTTTTTCTAATGTAATCTGGTGGTGTTTTTCACCCTTCAAATCCTGTTGGAGGTTCTGTGATTATTACCACAGTCACATCTGATGAATCCCACTTTAGAGGGATGGACAGGCAGCAGGAGGGGATGGAATGGTAATGGATGAGAAAATCTTGCCATCTTATAAGAATTGCATGCCATTTATTAATTTAAGAAAAGCTTGTTAAAAAAAAAGCTATATTTGCATGTGATTCTCAATCTCCAAGCATGTCCTAGGAGTTGATGTTTCCTAATGCATCACACTGAGGGTATGGAGATGTCTGTGGCTGAATCCTAGCTCAACACAGGGCGTGTTCAGATGGTGGAAGTGATGCTCTGTGTTCTGCTGAGAGGACGTGCTGGCTGGTGTCTCTGGGAGAGGTCCAGGCTGGTGAGAGGCACTGGGGGCAGTGCCATGGGCACGGAGAACGTGCTGTGCAGGATGTGCTTGTGAGCAGGCTGGGGAACTGGGAGCTACCGGCTGCATCTGTGTGATCGGGAGAGCCCAGGGTGACAGCGACAAACTGACTGAGCAGGAGCAGCCAAGCTGGCTGCCTGCAAGAGCTCTTGTACCCTGAGGACTCTCCATGAATGATCAGGGTATGCCCACATCATTTGTAATGCACCCTGAGCGTTGTCAGCTGCCTGACACCATCACTGGGGTTTGAATTCCTTCTCCTGTTGGAATTATTATCTTCTCTCTAATGATGCAATGTGTTATGAATATTCAGTGTTTCGGTGAACTCGGGTTCTCAAAAGTCTGTGAACCAGGTAATGAACCACGATGTTAGACTGCTGTCCTGCCCCTGGGGAATGGAAGTTGTGTACAAAATGGTTCTTGCTTTTTAATTTGTGACTCCAACAGAGACAGTGCAACGACAGCCATCCGTAGCTCTTGTAAGGAGTGCTGTTTCCTGTATATTTGCACAAAGTGCTCTTCATCCTGCAGAAATGGTACACAAGGGCAGCAGACCATGGCACCCACCCTTAAAGGGGTGCTGGGGCTGAAGTGGGCAGTAAGCAGCTTTCACCTTCTGTCCTCCCTGGGACTGGAAATGCGGCCCCACCTTTGAGAAGTGCCCACTAAACCACTCTGTGGGTCTTCTACACAAAGACAACTTTCTAGTATGAGACATGTTGTTTGTTAGAACTTTTTTTTGGCAGAAATGCCATTTGAAAACCTCAGCAGTCATCCTTATTATGAGGACTCTGCTCTGCCGTGCTGGAATCTGTCCTGTGAGAATGAGTACTTTTGGGCTGTTTTCCTTAATACGTGTTTTGAACAAACATATAATCTGTGTATAAAGTTATGACTTGGGGAATGTATTTTTACAGTTTGTCTGCTGTCCTATAACCAACAGAGCATTCATTTGGTTGTAAAACCTTTTAAAGTCATCCCAAGAGAACTGGTATCTAACTGCTTGTCCCATGGTTTGCAGTAGAATCTCTCAACTGTTTGTGTAACATGCTTTGTGATGTAATTTCTCCAATAAGGTGCAGACTGTTTGAGCTGACAGACATCTTTTTGAAGTATGGTTTCCAGAAAACATGATCCTAGTTGTTAGTTGGTTTCTTCAACCTTGCAATTTGGCATATACTTAAGAGCTTTGCAATAGTTTATATGATGGAACCTGAACATGCAATAAAAGTTATTTATCAACATTTGACTAAAGAATTATGTTCACTTAATTCAGATCTTATCTATACACACGGATTCTTCCCATGTTGATGCAATAGTGATAGTTGAATTTAATAACACCCTGGTTTAAGTAGCCTCTGTGCTTAAAATAACTTACGTCTGTTTTATTTTCCCTTTCAGCTCCAGTTCAGACATTCTGAGAGATCTGGAAGAGGCTGAGATTCGTTCAGCATCCTCTGACAAGTAAGTAGAATAGGAGTGGTAAAGTCCTGATGACTGATTTAGGTCATTAGTTTCCAGTCTGTGGAATCCTACATGTTTCTGCAGGACAAGCAAATGCCTCTGAAGGGTCAGGTTCCACGGTTGTGTGAGACACAGTTCAGTCAGCATTTTTAGATCCCTGGAAAATAGTACCAGGGTGCTCCAAGGGTCCAGTTGAGTCTGGATCAGTTGACAAGTTGAAAATTGTTGTTCTAAAGTATATTTGAGTATGAATATCTATTTAAAAAATGAGGGAACTGATTTTTATGGAAAATTAAAAGAATCTGATCATACTGTATTTAAAGTTATAGTTTTCTATAAGGATTCATTGCAGCCCCTTTTATTGATGAAAAACTTAGGTTTTCCTGATTCTGTGCTTCCTGTAGGAGGATATTTAACATACTTCTAATGAGATTTTTGATTGTTCATGTAATGCTTTGAATATATGGCAGGGAAGTCAGAACTAGATGATCTTAAGGTCCTTTCCATCTCTAATTATTCTATGATCTAGCGTTAATTTTCTAGGTAGTAACTAGTTGTTGTGGTTTAAGCCCAGCCGGCAACTTGGAACCACGTGGCCGCTCGCTCACTACCCCCCTTCCTTCCTCCCCCAGCTGC
>NW_009928928.1:42685-50611 GCF_000696875.1 Nestor notabilis
TATAAAACAACCCACTGCTGCTGCCAATAATAATGATAAGAGGAATAACAAGGGAAAAGGACACAACCGCTCACCACCCGCCGACCGATACCCAGCCCGACCCGAGCAGCGATCTGGGCCTTCTGGGTAACTCCCCCCAGTTTCTATACTGGGCATGACGTGCTGTGGTATGGAATACCCCTTTGGCCAGTTTGGGTCAGGTGTCCTGTCTCTGCTTCCTCCTGGCTTCCCCTCCTCTCTGGCAAAGCATGAGACTGAGAAAAGTCCTTGGTCAGAGTAAACATTACTGAGCAACAACTAAAAACATCGGTGTTATCAGCATTGTTCCCAGACTGAAAGTCAAAAACACAGCACTGCACCAGCTACTAAGAAGGAGAAAAAATGACTGCTATAGCTGAACCCAGGACACTAGTCTACCATACATGTTAAAAACATCCAGTTTAAAAGCATTTTTGAGAAATTTTATAAAGCAAATAGCCAGCAAACAGTCTTCACCTTCCCAATCATATTTCCCATATCCTTGGAGACTGCCAGCCCCAAGCTTGCAGATGGTGGACTATTGTTTCTTTACCCACAGACAGTCAGCGACTTGCAATTAATTTTGGTGATGATACAATCAAATTATTGTCTGCTTTTTTTTCTCTGCTCCCTGAACTCCATACTGGAGATGCCAATTGGCAGAATTGTTTTCTGCAGTACAGGAGATAATATGCTATAGCTTACGGGTTTGGCGTCTGTGGCTTATTGCATGAATTGGGAAAACATGTTCCTTAGTGGAAGAAGAAATGGGAATGTCAATACTGAAAACAGAACTAGAGTTCGTTAATGGAATTTTTCTCCCTTAATGGATGTTATCATTAGTTATGATTATATATCCATAACAAAATCATTTGTTCCTCTGATAATTTCTTTCACCCAGGAGACTTCTCAGTTATTTGGTGGTTTTGAGTGGTAATAAAGTTTGCCCAAGCTAGTAAGGGCAGAAGAATGTTAAGTAAAGCAGATCTACAACTTTCATCAACATTATCCTTTCTGTTCAGTGCAGAACTGTATCCTGCAGGATACTGAGTGGCATGGTAGGTCAAATGAGGGCTTTGCTTTGGCAAACTTACTACAGGAAGGCAAAGGCCAGCATACCGAAGAACAGGCAGATGGTATATTTCATCACCAGCCCAGATTTTATAGAAGTTGACTTATGCCAGGAAGATATCATCTCTTTTGCTTTATTTTTATGAGAGTTAATAATCATATATTTGCAAAGCAAGAGAACCAAGTGACAGAGATGGTCCATTTTTTGGCATTGTGTTTTAATACACTTATGAGCATAAGGTAATTACCATTCTGCTGTGGAAAAATGCAGGCATCAAAGCTAGAAATGGGCAGAATATAAACAAGTAAAACTAGCCTTAAACTAAATGAGATTTCTGCTTCATTCTGTGTCCTAAGTCATTTCCTCTTGCAAGGGTAGTTGTATTTTGTAAATTCAAAAACAAGCAAAAATGGGGGGTGGGGGAAGGTGCAGCTCCTGATGGGTGCTCTTTGTAAAGTGGCACAGTAGCAAAACTGGTAGTTTGATTGTTGTTTATCTTTGCTGTATGTTGTGTTATAGTTAAGCCTTCCAGATATTTAAACTACTGGCTTTGAGTTCTATTGCTGTCTTGCCTCTGGAGTACATTAAACATTTGCCAGTGGGTGATTCTTGTCAGGAGCAAGGTTTTTCCATATAGAACGTAACCCCACAGCTAATGGACAACTTGAATTCCTGTATTAGATAACACGTTTTCATTAGCTGTTGGAAGTTTCTTGCCGAAGTTTGAAAGATGTAGTGACGGTCTGTGAGTAGCTTGGGCTCAAGTGCACATTTTGTACTGGTAAGAATACTTCTAATTAGTCCATACTCAGACTTTTACATCTTCTAATATCTGGAAATCCCAAATGATACTATTTGACAGGAGAGCACAGGACTGAACATTCTAAAGCATTGCTGTATGCCCTACAGAATCTCACTTTTGAGGTACCCACTTTGTCTCATTCTGGAACTCGCTGAGGTTCTCTGAGAGCAAGACCAAGGAAAAGAGTCTTCATTTAGATATAGGTGTGAGCATGGAGAATACACTTCTTTATACTTCCTTAGTATTTTAGATGCAAATCCTTACTATTGCTCTTAGCTTTACATACCAAAGGACAAGCCAATATTGTCCCAGAGTATGATCCTTAAAAGCAGTATCATTTTGTTAGCTGAAATACTTTTCTTTATGTAAATGATTCATTTTTTGTCAAATGTGATTTTCAGTCCTTCTAAAAAATATCATCTATTTTATGCTTTTTCACAGTTTGCATTAAGGGTTTCTTGTGTCTCTACAAGGGTTAAATTCAAGCTAAAGCTTCAGTGGAAGAAATACCAACAGGCTGTTCTTCGCTCAGCAGTGAAAGCGTGCCTCAGTAATTTTAACTTACTTCATTCAGGGAGTGCATTCCTGGGAAAGTGGGAAAGATCCCTACTTTTTAACTCACCTCCTCACTCCCCAGCAAGAACACTGGGCTGGTGTCCTCTGCGATGTGTCCAGACAATGTGTATGCCAGGCATGTGGTAGGACACTTGCAGTGGGAAAATTCAGTTTGGTATCCCTGTCTGTAACCCTGTGATGCTGTGTCGGGACAAGATGAGCAGGGCTCAGTCTTTCCACTGCCTGTTTTGTGACCATTTTCTTTTCAGTGTTTGCCAGTGTTCTTAACAGGAGAATTACAAGTTTGAAGCAATTTCAGGTTGCAGGGCTCTGAAAGAGAATTAGACCATGTAAAACAAGCTTAATTAGACTACGTAAAGCTCATGCCAACCCTTTATTTTCCCTGGACAGATTTAAAAATAACAAAAGTGAGATTGAAATCTATAGCTTTGGTTTCTGGAAGCAGCCTTCTCATCTGTTCAGGCATAAAGCTGAAGCTGGCCTGACCATAACAGCTTCTTCAGCTGCAGTTAAGGCTTAGCAGGCAGTGAGAGACCAGTGTGTGAAGTCCTGCACCAGGATATTGTGCCTTTTTCAGTGGGAATTGTGGTTTGTTGAGCCTTCTCATTTACATGACAGATCTAATAAGGAAGCACTAAACATTCATATTCTGTATTTAGAATAAATAGTGGGGTTTTTTTAAAGCTTTTAATGACAATTGAGACATTACATAAATTCCCTTGAGTCTTTTTTCATTTCTACTAATTGTCTTATTTTGACACAGAGATTAGAAGATGGTGCTAAATAATAAACCCAAGTATTTGTATACTGCATCCTTGCTATTAATTTGTAAAAGTTGCACAAGCAGAGCAGTGTAGGGATGTTTTAGTGGCAGTTTGGAGTATATTTTTAGTAAAACTTCGTTCCTTTCCTGAAACTTACTTAAGCACAATTTCACTGAGCTTTCAACAGCATTTGTTTCTTGCTTTTCTCCTCTGTTAAGTAACAAATCCAGTGGCTGTGGAATAATATAATTGGGATGACATAAGTTCATATTTTCTGTGTCTGATGGGTCTGAGGTTTCAGGCTTTCAGTAACCTTTAGGTAAGAACTTAGTGAAAGTCTCATGGTTCTCTGATGCAGATGTCAAGCAGCCATTGATGATGCCAAGTTAAGTGTGGGTTTCAGTCAGTTCTTTGGGCAGTATTGGATCTGAATGCCTAAAAATTAATGTGGATTTGATGAAAGGCTTTTATTGTGACTTTGCCATTAAGTCATAGCTCAATTTCACTCCTAAATACAGTTGCAGCTTCAGTGATTAACTGTGTGCTGTTGCAATACAAGTTCCCTGCACAGCTCAAAGTGTACCCTGGTGTGGGAGGAACAAGTAAGGCAGGGTGCTAGAAATATCATTACAACGTATGACTTCACCTCAGATGGGGATAAATGACTGTAGTATGTAGTCAGGGTCTTCTTGTCCCTCCTCATTACAAAATGCACCACAAGATACAGGAAGGGATCTGATTTACCAAAGTACTAACGTTTGCACGTTTCTGTAGAAGGTCAAGTACCTTTGCTTTGCGTTCTTACTGTTGGTGGCACTGTGCCATGCAACCAGTGGATCAAAGTCTAGGAGTACAAAAATGTTCTTACCCTCATTAAAATGAATGTGAACCAAAGTTGAATCTGTTTTAAAACCCCTGAAGTAATCAGTCTTACGTCCTTACTGCACAAGGAGATGTGCCTGGGAGGCCGTGGGACTCCCAGAAGTTTCTGGACTCACAGGGCCCCTTGCTGTGGTGGTTTCTTGCTGTCCAGCTGTGTGGCTGGTGCCATCCCCTGTACACATGAGCATCCTGGTTTCAGACCTTCTGAAAGCATCTGAAAGATCAGGCATATGATCAGTGTGTCTTTTTGGCCATGCAGTGGAGAGAACTTTTTTCCACATACTTTTAAAATGTTCCACTGTAAGACAGTTTGGAGTTAAATGCTTCTTTCCTCTTCTGTAGTTAATTATTAAAACAGTTGACTTCCTTTTTCTTTGGGTGAAGAACATGCCTAATTCAGTCAAAATCACCTTCACTGCTTTCAGAAGAATGCATTTACTTCAGCCCTGTCTGGTTCCACAAGCCAAGTCCTTTAGTCGTTTCAACACAGTCTTTTTACCTATGGTCTCTGCCTCCCATTCCCCGAGTTGAATAGGTAAACCTGAATGATTGCCTGTTTTTCCTCATGAACCACACTTACTTATTAGTCTGTGCTGTTGGCGACTTAACTTTTATTGGCAGACAAGTGATTTTCCATTCAAGTTCAGAAAGAGAGGAAGGTTTTAATCCTTCAAATATAAATTAAGTTCCTGGTCCTGAGCAAGCATCCTTGTGTAGGTAAGTGTTAATAGGTAAGGCAGAAAAATTTGAATCCCGTGCTCTGGAAACAGAATATATATCTGAATAGCTCCATTGACTTCAGTGTGTTGCTGGCGTGTAGGATTATACAAATACCTAAGACTTTGCAGGTTCATGGCTTGATGAACATTTATTATTACACTGACATGGACCCCGCATTCAGAAGTCGCCCTATTAAACAGAACCTCCTGGCAACAATTGCTTGTTTAACGCATTTTTGTGTGTGCAGATCTGAATCATGTCTTTGTGACTGAGATTACGTATTTTGTAATCAAAAGAGATTTTTTAGTGAATTTTGTTTTTTCTCTTGTACCCTTGGCGCTTCAGGGGAGTGAGCCAAGTCACAGGGTTCAAAACATTGCTGCTCCCTAGGAAGGGCTCTCTGCTCCAGATGCAGTGAGGAGGCTGCCTGCCAGAGAAGGGAGCTGTGGCAGTGAGATGAGTACAGGTGAGCACACGTTTGCAGTGTGCAGCCATCATTCTCCACTTCCAGAGAAAGCTAGAGAAAACCAGCTGAACACTCATTTTAGAAGTCAGTCATTTTTAGAAGACAAAGAATAAGATTTTCTATCTAATTTTGGGGTCTCTATTATGTTTTTTAGAGTAGTTAGGTTTGGCAATACTACTTTTTATCCCCCAGACTTTCAGGGTATGTGTGTTCTTGTCTGAAGGCTTTGGCTGATACCTGGCACTCTTCAGTTAAGGTCAAGGCAAACCCACAAAGGTGCCAGATGAATAAGAAAATATTTTTCTCTCTAAGGTTCCATAGCTGCAGTCATTTGTGTTCCTCATAACTATACTGAAAGTAATATCGGATGGAGTTTGGGAGCTCAAATGGGTTTTGTTAAATTACTGGGCTTCCAGTCATTTGTCCGGTGTCTTCACAAGTCCTGCACATGTGATGGTGGGAAAAGGGCTGCTGGGTCTTTATTTAATGGCTCGATGTAGATATCCAGTGGTGAGAATTCCACCGTCTCCTAGTGTTAATTTGCCTAACTACTCTCAAGGTAGTTATTTCTTTGCTGCAAAGTGAGTGACGCATATAAGCCGGGTAAGGAGGGAAGTGGGCATTTTACACTTTGGAAGACTATTTCCATTTTCCCTCAGCCTTATCTTTTCCAGAGGAAGCAAGGCTACAGAAACTGATTTTTCCCTTACAAGTCATGTTCTCTATGCCTCTAATCCCTCTAGTTATTTTTGTTTTCTAGCCTCCTTTGCAGGAGAAGGAATTATGAGGGGAAAACCAATGTGCCATATATACACTTTTCTGGGGTTCCAGCTGAGACCTTGCTAAAGCTGACCCTCCTGGGGGGCATTCTATGAAAAGCAAATGGTTTGGTCTGGTTTATGCCCCTCTCTGTCCCATCACCCCCACCCAGCTGCTGTATTTCTCCTTTCTAGCCTCTTGAATATCTTGCATCCTCCACAAGTTCCCCATAATACGGTGGAACCTCATTAACCAGCATATTTTTGGACATTATTACCTTTCTCTCTAGTGAAGTGTGACACTTCTTCAGTAGAGTAATTCCTGTGCGGGTATATGCTTTCTCAGATACATTACTGGTTGGCTTTCATGCAAATTCTGTATTGGAATTTGAGGCTGGTTTTAGACTCCTCTGGAGTCACCAGTGCTGGTACTGAGCACAGATTCTGTCTCTTTTGCCAGCTTAAAATGTTACTTACCCAGAATTAGTTATCTGTGTATTTCTGAAAGGCTCGATAGGAATGGTAACTGTAATGAAATTCATAGAGGCAGTGACACTGAGGTGTCCTCATGGTATCTCGTGAGAGCAATGACATTTGGGTATTCAAGTGAGGTGGTGCAGCTGTGTTGCTGTTCATACCTCGCAGCCTTTTCAGGCCCCAGTATTACACAAACATCTTATTTAGGCACTCTCCAACCTTACATAAGTAGCTATAAATCATGTGAGCAGTCCCAGTTAAGACAAAGGGCATAGTATTTGCAGGGTGGGTCTTTAGATTGATTTTAATCAGTTATTTCTTGGAGTAGATTTCTGTGACCCGTATCTTCTCTGGCTTAGTGGTAGTTACAAAGCTTTAGATTACTGAAAGTTGAAATTAACTTCCCTATTTTTCAGTTTCCTTTATTTTATTTTTTTTTAATTTTCATGGAAAATAACTTACTAATTCCTACTTTAATTCAGTGTTAATATTTTTCTGATGTTTGCATTCTATCTTAAATTCAGCAAAACAAAGGTATAGAGTGTGAGATACTTTATGATAGAACAAAATCTGCATATAATAAAAGGACAGCAGAAATTATATTTGTATGGTCATCTCTAAAGTGGATTAAATACTGATAAATAGAGGCAAGATTGCAAAAGTATTTATGGAAGTAAAAAAAATCAGTTGTCCTCAAGCAAATTAAACTCAAATAAATTTAATTATTTTGTTAGTGGGATTTTGCTATGAGATGAAGGCTGCTACAGAGAGTTTATTTTGCCGTCATAAGCTACAAAGATATTTGGAAATACTTTGAGATAACATCCTCTGGATTTAAATAAGTAATCAAGTTTAGGTTTTTACTTACTAGAAGGAAGAGAATACTGATTTAAGATAAAGAATGTACTGTGTCAGAGCAAACATATTGGCAGCCATATCTGCAGTATGGATGAATGCAACTTTGATTTTCGTTCTCCGCTTCAGAAGATGCCATGCAATCCCATCAGGGTTTTAGGGGACTTGAGCTGCCATCCATTGTCATGGCACACACCAGCACCATTGGCCAGCCTGTCTGCCATGCTCACTGTGGTCTGTCTCCTTCCTCACAACACTTTCTGTATAGTAATTATATGATCATATTTGAAATAATATACTGAATCTCAAGAATTACTTTATATCAGTTTGCTGTTAACCTACAGACAGGGTATTTTAAGCTAGACCTCAACAATTCATTAGTAAGCAATCAATGCAGTTCCTCCTAAACTGTGGGAATTGTATCTGACAAGAAGATCTCAAATAAATAAATACAAACTTGTAAGAAACACCCCTTTTTCACAGCCTTTCTAGCCAAATGATGTCTCTGGGGAAGTGCAGCAATTTATTGTAGGGAA
>NW_009928928.1:50642-74026 GCF_000696875.1 Nestor notabilis
GTGTTTAATGTATTTTTAGCTTTATAGTATGCAGTTAGCTTTTGGAAAAAACCCTTACCTTGCTTTGTCTGGCTGGGTTTGCCATCGGGAGTGCTCTGCAGACCAGTTGGAGTTAATTTCATTCTCCGGTTCATTGGTGTGCGTGGCTGAGGAGGCAGTTCTGCTTGGTACCAAATGGACACACCTGCAAGGCTCCATCTGGCCTGGAGAACTGTAAGGCTGCTGTGTGCCTGTAAGCTGGCAAAGCCCTGGGGTGGGAAAAGCAAAGACAATTAATAGGCTATAACACTGCCTTGGACAAGTTGTCCATCCAGCTCAGGGTCCTTCATCCATCAGTGACCAAAGCCATTTGCTGTGGAGGATGGTCGATGTATCACTTCCGTATCTTATCCTGTCCCCTAAAAGCGTGCTTCTCCAGCATCATTCCAGAGGCTCATAATGACCAGACCACTGCTGTTAATTATCCTCTGCTTGGCCATAGAACTGCAGAGCTGGATGGAGATAGGCAAATTCTTCTAGACCTTGAACGTAAGATACAGCCCGTGTACAAGAGTTGGGTATTGTGGACACAGAGAGCAGCAGCTCCCATGGGTTTGATTGAAAATAGCTGCTTTAGAGCTTAATTTAAAGGAAAAAAATAATTTGTATCATGACCCTCTTAAGACATCTGTGTATCTATTTATGAATCCTTTCGTCGGTTAGGTTGTGTAGGTTAGTTAGTTCGGTGTGGGACTGCCGCTGGCAGTGCAGCAGTGTACTTGGAGATGTCACAAAACTCAGCATTAGCATTTGCATTGAATTTAAATAATGCAAAATAGTGGTTGGCAAGGGCTATGCCTGTGCACTATATGTGTGTTTGGTGACACTGTTGTCTCCAGAAGTACAGAATAAACCAGTGCTGGGATCTTCCTGGACCTGGTTAACTCTGTTTCCATCATGGTGCAGCACTGAGCTCTGAAACACAGGTTGTTCCTGTTAGTCTCTTCTGGTATATATTTGGGAGTTTTCTGTTGTTGTTTTCAGTTGTGAATTCCCAGTTTAAGCCAAATGAATAGTCCTTGCAGGGCAGATTCATCCTAGCAAATGGTCAAAAAAAGAGTGCATTTATAAGGAACTTTTAATTAGTGATAACTATTGACAGATGAGCAGTATCTTTCATGTCAACACTACGTGGAATTTTAAGCTCCACGGCTGAATGATGGAAATTGGCTGCTTAATTTAAATATGGCTAGTTTAACTTTTCATTTTCTTTAAAATTAACTGTATGACTAAAAAGAAAACACTTCTTTCAATTTCCAGTGGAAAATTCTTTGTCCATAAATGAGAAGAGCATCTGGCAAAAAGCCTGTTTAAAGATGGGAGTCCCACGCGCTTTCCTTCTTGGGTAACCATGACCAAAACCACTCGTCCTTTTCCTTGGTGGCTGTGCTGCTGGAGATGACTCCCTTTCAAGTCGACCTTTTCTGATCTAACATAATCATCTAGTCAGTGCCAGGGGCTCTTCTCATTTATGGACAAGGAATTTGAAAGGTTGCTGCTGCGCCTTCCTCTTCCACAGTGGTCCTTGGTGACGGGAGGAGAGGCACTATCCCAGCAGGCTCAGGGTGGATGGTGTGGTTCGTGGGTGCTGTCACCTTCTTTGAACGAGACAGCAGAGCAGTATTTCTCTTCACCGTCACCAGTAACACATATATGTGTGTGTGCCACATACTGCTTACACCTCTTTAATAGAGCCTTCGTTATTTGCTGTGTTTAGAGCATCTACAAACCCCTATTTTCCTTTTTCTTTTCTTTTTTTTTCCAGCAGCACTTTCATGGGTCCGAGAGTTAACAAAAGGAAGTCGCATTGGCCCCACATGCTGGGAAATGTTCAACTGCTTCCCAAGAGCAAGCGGAAGAAGAGCTAGTGCTGCAGTGCTGCAAAGCTTAAAACTACGCAGAAGGCTTAACGCTGAGAGATGCTTCTTAATTCTTTTCCCGTTTTCGGTGTATCTGGGTAACTAGTAAATGCTGAATTTTCACATAGCTGTCATTTAGACTGCCTTAAAATAACCACACTGGTGTGCTGATGAGTTTTGTTTACAGCACTGTGGGCCGTTTAACTTCTTGGATATGAAGTGCTGGAGTCCAGCTGGAGCCTCAGTGAGCTCGTGTGCCACACACAGCCTTGCTGCTGAAGGAGGTGGCTTTGCATGTTGTGGCTACTCCTGCTCACATCCCAGCCCTCAGGAGCTTGCTCTCCCCTGTTGGAAGCTACCACCGAACAGTGTTTTGCTTGGGGTCAGGCAGATGCTGATGCTCTAGTTCCGTGGCTCAGCTGGGGGGAGACGTGGGGCAGCTGAGGGATGGAGCAGGCTTCGAGTCCACAGGAATACGCTTGTTTTTAATACATCCATGAAAACATTCTCATTAGTATGTGTCACTATTTCAGTTTGAAGTTATGACATTTGAAAGCAATTGGAAGGTCATTGCACATTCAGTATTCTAGCTTTAAAATAAATACTAGCATTTGAAAGTCTCATCTTCCTTAGAAGATGATGGAGCTTTGTAGTGGAATACAGCAATGCAAGAGAATTAAAGTACACCTGAACAAGAGTGTACAGCTTGTAAGCAAAATACATACCACGCAAAAGGTTCAGAGATGCTCTCACTGAGCCTGGGAGCTTTGCTCACAGCCTTTCACTGGGAACTTTGCAAAGACAGCACAAAATCTTATAAGATTGAGTGTCGTTTGTCTTTTGACTTTAGGCTGTAGCTGTAATTGGGATGAGACATTGCGCTTTCAAAAATATTCCTCCTCAAACCATGGTTCCCAGCAATATTTTTGCTCAGAGCAGGCTAATTCTGAAGCCACTATGATCTGTAATAATGCCACTGAGGTAAGTGGATGCAGAGGAGAAAGGGGAAGCGGATTTATTTTGTTTGTTTGGGGATTTTTTTGTACTAAAAGCAAACCTTCTGAAAGAGAGTAATTATTGACTTCTACTTTTAGGTCTGTCTTTTAATCATAGCAATTAACACAAGACCAATTTAAATTCTGTGCAGTTCACCAGAGAAGAATAAAAATATTTGTATGCATAATGGTCAATGAAATTCACATAGACCAGTTTACATCAGCTGCTGAGCATCCCTTGGAGGTCTTTATTCTATGTTTTAGTTACAATTAAATTAGCAGCACTTCATTTTCTTTAATGTGGTAATGATATCCGTTGTCATAGACAGAAAATAGCCTCAAAAAACTCTGTCAATACCAATACTGTGAGCTCTAGCTCTAAGCAGGAGTGTGAGGGTACTTCTAAGGAGGCTGGAGGAGGAGCCAATTCTGTTTTGCTCAGTTTACCCAGGTTGTGGTGCTGAGCAGTGCTGGCTGCTGCAGCAGGGACCTGTCACAACCCAGCATCCTTCCTGCAGCAGCGGGATCTGAAACAGCAGCGTTGCTGGCTTGGTTTTAGAGCACAGTTACGGATTTAGGCAGGGGGCTGTAAGGCTGGGAGCTCTTGACAGCTGATTCATTGCTCAATGGCCAACATGCTAAAGGTCAGCCTGAAATTGTAGTCCGGGTGCCATGTACTGCATGAGGTCCCTAACGATGCTGGATCAGCAGGGAAAATTAGGATCCTGCAATACTTGCATACCTGGGAGCTTTCCTTTTGAGTATTGTGAATGGGCTATAAATATGTTGTATCAAAAGCAGATAATTCTTGTGTAGCTTTGGAACCAGGTGCCACTCGCAGTTAAATTTGTAGTTAATGACAGTAACTACTGCTGTAAGGGGAAAATGTATTTCAGTACCCTGTAAGGAGAAATAGTCAAATTTATTAAGTAAGTATGGGCTAGAAAGTACTTAAAAATCAATACAGAAGGTGAATAAACCCATGAAACATGAAGTACACATTCTGTGTGTGTTAGTGCTGCAGAGGCTGGTGCAGCCCTTGCGAGTGTCCTCCCGGGTGGCAGGAGCAGAGCAGCGAGCAGCAGCACGGTCCTGACTGTCATCACGTCTTCAGAATGTGTCCCCTGACACTTGAGGAACGCAAGAAAAAGCATTGCCCTTGGAAGCTATACTCCTTAATGTATAAAAAGTCATAAGCTGTGAAAATGACTTTTTTCCTTCCATTCATTCAATCAAATCTTTCTCCAAGCAGAAAGTCAGAGCTTGGTCCCCCTTTGGTGTGCATTTTGAAAGATTCCTTTTCTGTCAGCCTGGGCAGAACGTGCAGAGACATGAACCTTCCTAAGAATGCTTTTATCTTTTGCACATATTTTCAGTAAAACCCTTTCTGTGGCCATTTGCAGTGACCTGCTATCTTGGATCTGTGGTGACTTCTCTAAAAGAGCAATTTCCAGTTAAAATAAAACCCAAAATGTTTATGATTCTATGATTTCTTATGTGCATCTTCTTTGTTTTCTGCAAATAAAAGCCTCCGATGTTTGTTTTTTTTTTTAATACTGATTTTGGCATCTCCAGCTGCCCTTTCTTGTGTCATCAGTGTGGCCATTTAGCTGGTGCCTGTGGTGCTGTGCAATGCTGTGTGCCAAATCTGGAACAGCAGCTGCATTGCCCATCACCCCTGGGGACCCACGGAGGTGGGATGGAGCAAATCCCTGACCCTTTGGTTCAGCTGCTGTAGGTCACTTTGGCTTCACCATGGGCAATGGCAGCGGCTGAGCCGAGGTGGGAATGTGTCCTGGGCTGTGAATGTGTTCAGATGTGCGCAGAGGTTGAGATATGGGGAATCCAGGTAGAAACATCTCAAGGCTCTATTGTTTCTAGAGTTTTCATAAGTTGTTTTCCTTGTATTTGTTTTTAAGTCATGAGTCAAGTGTACTGCTTCTGGCCCTTCATCCTGCAAGGTGCAGGGACTCTCTATTGCTGCATGTTGGGAAGGACAAGTAGATGGGAGGAATTCAGAGGATGCAGCTTCTCCTCTCCTTTACTAGAGCAGCTAAGTCTTGAGGGGCCAGTAACACCAAGCGTGAATCGTGGCCCTCCCATCCCCACAGACATGTCAGACCTTCAGGTGAAGATGAAGCCAAGCTGCTGAGCGAGCAAGGGCTCCACAGGCAGGGGTAGGGTTTGGAACGGGTTTAGCACTGGCTTTGCTGGTCTTTGGGAGCAGCATGGCAGCAGCAGCGGTTGGAGTACACAGTGCTCTGCCTTCTGAAGGAGCTGCAGCGGAGTCTGGTGATCCTGGAAAAGAGGTGAGTTTGGGGGAGAGGGGGCTGGAGAGGGTGGAAGCAGATCCCGACTCCCCTGCTCTGGGACAGCCCTGGTGGGATCTCTGTCCTGCCTTCGACAGCTGCATGGTATGTAGTAAATGAAACTGATCCATCCCAATGTCCTCCTTGCAATAAGTAGAATTTAATTCAGCTTTCACTTTCTTTAACCATTTCATTTGTCCAAAATCATTTAGGGGGCACACTCTAAGGCAATAATCCTTTTGCTAAGAAAACCTCTTACCTTCCCAGTATAGGCCACTTTAAATCAATTATTTTAATAATCAGATGAAATGCATCATATGTAAATTCAAGGATACTAACTTTGATGGGTGAAAGACTCCATCACAGTATGATCCTGCAAGTTTTCACACACTCCTTCATGGCTTATCTTCTCCTGGCTGCCATCCACTGAATGATAACGGAACAGCTATTCAAAACAGAAGAAGGAGAGTCAGCAGGATGGAGAGCATGAGGATACTACTATCAAGTTATGGTTCAAAGTAATTTTCCCTGGGTGAAGTGCACTTCCATAAAGGGATCAGTGACTCACTTGAGTCCCTGGTTTTGAGAGCACAAAGTGGGACACTGTCCCAGCAGATAAGCTGTTAATGAGCATCTCTTTGGTGAAAGCTCTGTCTCCACGAGGAAAACAGGAACTTCAGCAGAAGAGGGACAGGCCAGAAACCAAGCACTGAACCATGCCATACTCCATAAACACCCGAGGCCACAATGAAGGGCTTAAATAAAAGCAGCCGGATGCGAAACCCGAGTATGCCAACAGAAATGTCACCAGGGTGCTGTGCTGGGGAACTGATGGGCTTTTCTGACACCTGCTTTGTACTGATGATAATATTAACAGAGGTTTATGTTTCAGCAATAGCATCACCGTATCCAGTGTGGATTTGGGATTCTTTTTGATGACTTGTATTGGTTTTAATGCTGCCAGAAAAAAAAGTCTTGACTGCTTTATGTGGTGCCATTTATCACAGCAGCTGAATGGAGGGGTTTTATTTCAGTGAAGCTCTTAACGACTGGAAAGCAAATGACTCGCAAGTAATTATAAATAGCTGTAAAGCTGAAGATGTTTCTTAGCTTCATTCACTGCTGAGACATGACAGTTTTCCTCATGAAAATGTCATCTTGTTCCTCAGAAAGATTCCTTAAAATGCCTCGTCAGTCAGAAGATCCACACAGTGCCCAAGGAGTGCTCTCCTTGAGATGAACCCCAAAGCACAGGCAGCGTTACAGAGGTTCAGGGGGATCCAAGGGCATCTCCACAGCTTCATCATCCCGACGGTTCCCTGCAGCCTTGGTCCCATTTTGACTCTGGTGGGAGCCCAAAGCCAAGCTGTCGCTGGCACAAGGAGCTGGGTCCCAAGTGTCTTTGGGATGTCTATCACAGAGGAAATGATTTATGAGCAAATGTGCTCATAAAGAAGCCATGCTCACAAACCAGGCAAGTCTTGTCTTCAGCCAAGGAGCAGCTGTGTGGCAGTGACTCACTAGTAATTGGTGGTGGATGTGAGCCACCAAGAGCCCATAAATTCATCACCGAGTGGTTTAAGAGCATCCTGGTGCTGCCTGCAGCATCCCTGCCTCCCGAGGAGCCAGGGCACAGGCAGCAGCCTCTCCTGTCCCCAAGGGCCAGGTCCCATGCATGGGGGAGACACTCCTGAAACAAGGAGCCAGTTTTCTTCTCACACTGCCCTCAGCTGTTTTTCTGTAGGAAACCAGAGCATTCAAGGCATGACTCCAGCCTTGCAGCTGAACAAAATCAAGTGTTCCCAGCAGAGAGAGACCCTCATTGGCCAGATGTGCCCAAGGCTCCGCTGAGCCAGTTTGGTGCTGGTGGGTCACAGTGTGTCTGCGCAGCCCATCCTGCCCAAACAACCACTACTCCCACAGGGGAGAACAGGAGATTCATTTTGGAGGGAGAGGCAAGCGGAGCAGCAGGATTCACATTCTTCCTCAGCAGCGGTGGTTTCTGCTACCAAATCCCAGCCCGCAGTGGGCTGGAACAACCCAGGGACTCTGCATGGGCAGTCCTTCCCCAGCACGCTGATCCCTCTCCTCCAGAGCCTCCAGCCCGGTTTCTGTGATCAGAACCAGAAGATCTGCCTGAGAAAAGGTTTTTATTGAGCTATGTTTTACAAAATCTAATTTATAGGAAGTTAAACAAGGCTGTTTTGAATGGCTTTCACTGGCTGAAATGAAGTTCTAGCATACCAGTGAAATTAGAAAAATATGTCTGAACATATTTATAGATCCAGCATATCTTTGGAGTGATCTTTGAGCTTATGAAATAATAATTGATACTGAGAAATACTATCTTATTCAATGGCGAGACTGCCACATTATGTTTAGCTTAAGATTCAAATGAATTAAAACCCTTAAACATCAGTGCCTCACTTTTAATCCATATGCCAGCGAAATAAATACTTGAGCAACAGGATTTCTGGTTGAAAACCCCTGAGTGTGGGGATTCTCTTTTCCTCAACCCATGTGCACAATCTGAGCACTCAATGTGTGAAGGTAGAAAGTAAGTTTGATTGCTAAATGATCTGTCTTACCTACGATAGTCACTCGGCAGCGGTCTGTTTGGCAGGGAGCTGTTTCTTCAGTGCCGTTGTTTCTCCATCATTGTTGAATATGTGTGCTGTGGAACGTTCTTTTGATTCAGAAGTTAATAAAACCTATTTTATTAAATCAAGAATATGGTGTGGTGACAGGGAAAACGCATGCACAAACCAAGCTGGAGGTACCCACAAACCTGACTTCCGAAAGGGGGACACCGATGTTCTGAAGACTAGACTTTGCGAAGTGATCTGGATGCCCAAAGGTAGGAAGATTTTGCTGTTGCTGGAAAATGACCATTCCCTCCCTAAAGCTTGTGCACATGTTAAAACTGTAGTAATTATCAAAATGTTTAATTTTCCATAAAAACATTCCATGGCATGTTTCACAGGGTCTTTGGTTCTGGCGACTCAGCTCCCCAGAAGTGTGTTGCCTGAGTTTGAACCAGGTTTCCCTACAATTTTATAAAGGGCAAATTTCAGGTTTGCTGCTGCAAGGAGGAGTCAGGAGCACAAGCAGGAATTCTTCAACCCGTGAGTCAGATTGCCCCTCAGACATCAGCTCTGCCAGAGAGCTTGGTGATGAATGACACAAACATGCTGGCGAAACGGCAGCTTTTAAGGCACCATGAGCCTTTCAGCAAGAGAAATTATGTCCCTTGCCACCTCGAACTGCATTGCTGTTGGTTTATAGCCTTTCTGTAGCAGCAAGTTTAGGCTGGGACTCCCATTTTCAAAAGTTCATTTTGCTTCTTTATATGAGGGTCACCTCAGGTCTGAACACAGAACAGCTCACATTTATTTTCTTTAAAGGCTTTTTCAGGGTTTTGTAAATCAGTGGCCAGTGAGCGGTTTCCCTGGTGCCTGTGGACATTAAGGGGATTTGATGCCCTTTGTTTTTGGCTGCATTAAAAGTTGGTGCAAGTGAAAACAGCTCTGGAGCAACCTGCTCTAGTGGAAGGTGTCCCTGCCTGTGGCAGAGGGTGAACTGGATGATCTTTAAGGTCCTTTCCACCCCAAACTGTTCAGTGACTTGTAGCACACAGGGATTACATCGGTGTTCTCAGGGTTAAATGTGCACTTTGTGACATGCCATAAAATCTTGTACTTGGTCTATTGATTTTCCACCTAAGACTTGCTCTCATTATTTCCCTGCCAAACAGTGAACATGGCTGGGCTCCTGCCTCTCCCTCTCCCAGTCCCTGCAGACCCCCCTCCACCTTGGCTGACCATTGCCTGCATGAAAATGTGCATGAGAGTAAGACTAAAGCATTGTGAATCAAGGATATTTGGGGTTTTTTGCAAGTGGAGCAAACTCAAGTTAATTCCATCAAGGGTCAACTGAGTTGCTCTGACTTTGACCAACCAGGGACCTGGTTTATTGTGTTCAGTGGTGAAATGGGGGAGAATTAAATTAATCTGACCATTATGAGTAATTACTCAAATAGAAAAAGGAATTGGGTGATGATTGCTGCAAAACTGGTGGGAGTTTGTGCACATACAGCCTGTAGGTACTGAGGTTCCAAGGCACTGTGCTCCCGACCCAGCAAAACTGGAGAGTGTTTGCAAATGCTGGAATAACATCAGCTTCTTTTTCCCCTTTCTCTGTTAAAGCCTGATAATGCAGGTTGGTGAAGCAGCCTAGTGCCCTGTGTGCCTGACAAGCAGCATTCCAGGGCAGGCAGCAGCACTGCTGCGCTCCAGGGATGTGCATCCCACCGGCCTTCTCCAAGCTTCCTCCATGCAGCCTCTGGTGTCAGTGTGGCTGTGGCTCTGAGAGGCACTCACCCACTGGAAGCCACTGGGGCTACTGCGTGATGTGGGTCCCAGCACACAAAGCTGTGAGCAAGCCCCATGGAGAGCACCTCCGCCTTGCCCTGGAAAAACAAGTTTCCTCCTCAGCGAGTTCTTCTACACTGCAGGAGCATCTAACAAAACTTGGACCTGCAGGTTTTGGGTGCTGGCTCCCTAATAGAGATCCTTTCATGCAATTCAGCTGTTTGTGATTCCTTGCCATGCACCACTGGGTAAACTGTTAAACCTTTTGTGTGAGAGGAGCCATGGTATTGTAAAGAGCTTTCTCCAAGCAATGGCAAACAAGCCAGGCTGCTGCTGGGTGGTGACTTGGAAAGATGCAGGGATGAAGCAGGTCACCAGTTCTACAGTCTTTGGTCAGTGAAATGGTGTGGGTGCATTCACTGAAAATAATTTAAAGAGCCATGCTACCACAATAATTGCAGCATTAAGATAATGAAGCAATTACTTGGTATAATAGAAGGAATAATAGAAGAGAGACAGAACCAACTATGATGCATTCAATACAGACATAATCAAACTGGTTTTCTGGCAACCTCTTGTGATACATTTTTTATATCACTTATTGTTGAAGTCTAACCAGTTTAGAGAACTAAAATAGTTATCTTTGCTGAAGAATAGAGATTTTTTATTCATGTACTTGTTGTAAGCATCTTATATCTGACGTACTTACAGACCTCTCAGTTTAAGAAACTGTTTTGGATCTTTCAGAGGCAATCAGTGCATCAGCTCCTCTGTGCCTGTGTCACCTCCTCTTACAGCTTTGCAGCGAGTGAGGACCTTTGTGAGACCCACTGGAGGTGTGCGGCACGTGGGGCAGGGACAGCCATGGTCCCATGTTCTGGTGCGATGATGAGCACAAGGAATGGAGATACATGGAACATCAACGTGGAGCCGTGGACAAGGAGTTTGTTCTTCCTTCTGTAGTGAGTTGTGAGTCAGAGCCGGGGCGGGTGGTTTTGTCTGTACAGGTGACAAACCTGAGTGAGGTGTCTGGATGTGTGAAGCAGCTGTGGAGGCTGCATGGAGCAGACATCTCCGACAATGTGGAGGCTTAGCAAAAACATGTGGATTTGATGAATGGTGCCTCCCGTTCCCATCTTGATGGAGTGGGATGCCTGGACAGGACCCACGGCGATGGGCAGGGGCAGTGGCAGCCCTGCCTGCACACTGCCAGTCACAGCACTGGGGCCAAGCTCCGGCCACGGGTGAGTGCTGCCGGGTACAGCCTTTGCCACGGGTGTCTGCGGTCTCCTGGGTGCCATAAAGCACTCCTCCGGGGCTGTTTGCTGCACTTCTCTCACTAGCCCTAAATTCACATAAATTGGATAACGTAAGGGAAAAAACAACAAGGGTGAAGGAAACGCAGTGTCCTCACCACGCTGTCCTGTCCCCTCGCTCCCTTGGGCAGCTCCACTCCTCCGTCACCAAGTCAAGGGGCAACTGGGGATCAGTCAGGGACTTGTGAACAAGCAGGCTGGGGACAAAAGTCACCGCAAAGAAGAGCGAAGTCAGCGCTTGGAAGTGGTGATGCACAGATGTTGGTATGCTTCCTCCTGCCTGAGCAGCGCTCGCTGAGCATTGCCTTCACTTCAGCAGAGCTGAGCTGCAGCCCAGCCCTCAGCCTGAATGAGGGTGGTAAAGGCAGGAAAAAGCACAATTGTGCCTTTGAAGTGAGCAGTCACAAAGTGGGTTACTCCATTCTCTGCACACCTTTTCACTGGTTTGATTTTGAAAGACAATGAGATATGATGGTCACATTTTATGATCACCCAGAGCTAATCCCCTGTGTTGGGCTGGCGAGCGCAGGGGGATGCAGGGTCCTGGGGACCCTCTGCCCTGCCCCACTGCAGATCCTGACCCCATTCACACATCCCCAGGTCAGCAGATCCTGAGCCACAGCCCGGCTGCTGCGGCTGCCTGGGGTGATGGCAAGCAGGGCAGAAGCTCCTGGGAACCCTCTATTGCTGCTGGCAGCCGGGGCCAGGGACACTGCTGGGATATGTGGGGGGCCACAGGCAGAAAGCTTTGGGAATGCCTGCTTTAAGCAGAACATCCATTGAGGAGGAAATTAATTTAGTCATGGAGCAGTCCCTCAGGCCAGGGCAGGAGGGCAAAACTTGAAACAAAACAATCACAGGCACAGTAAAAATGTCCTGTCCTGTTCCCTTCCTACAGACCAACACTGGAGCCGTGTGAAACGGCGGCAATTCCTGGGAATACTGAAGCAGCAGCAATGGAGGTCACCTCTGATGGGGCACAGGCTCCCCGCTTGCTCCCACTCATGTCCCCCTCTTGCTCTTGGTCCTCAGGAACACCAGTGTTTTGGAGCAAATAATAAGGAATTTGCTCCTCTCCCCCTGTCTTGCTCTTTTCCAGAGCAGACCATATGCCTGCAGTGTGATGGAGGTGCTGCTGTTACTGTTGTTCTCCTAAAAGGCCTGATTTGGAAAGAGAACTGCACTGATGGTCACATTCCTCCTGTCTTTGGTTTGATGGTCTGTGTCAGAAATAGCAGAATAGCACTTCTGACACATTATATTCTGACACAGAAATAGCATTTCTGTGTTTTGTAGATACTTTAGAGTCTGAACAAGATGAAAAATGGTTTAATTTTCTGAAAATTGGTGTAGGATCGGGTAATTTGGAAATTTTCCATCTCAACTTTTTTTCACAGGGAACATTCGTTTTCCCACTTAACGGAAGCTTTTACAGAAAGTATTTGCTTTCTTTAATGCTGATTTTTTTTTTTTTTTAATTTCTTTTCCATTTCTAATGTCTGGTTGATTTTTTTTACATTTTGGTGGTTCACATTCTTTAAAACGAACAGGCAACATTTTCTGTGGCGAAAGTGTGTTTATTCACCAGTATTATAGTGGGCCTGAGGTCTGAGATGCTTCAGTCAGCCGTTAGAGCAGTATTTGTCCTGTTTCTGGTGACTGGCTCATGGTGAAAGCCTGTGCTAAATGCAGGTTCCTCTTTCACTGACTCAGCAAAGGGATAGAAATCCAATCCATACCTTTGTTTCCTGGGAAAACAAACCCCAAAGTGATGTGCAAATGAAGCAGGAAGAGTTTACCTGCGGGGCAGGGGATCTAGCAGCACATAGCCAGGGGAAGAGGAACTGTGAAGAGGCAGATGTGTGTCTGTGTGGAAATGGCTCCTTTCTCCCTTCTCACTCAGCTCAAATGCTGAAAGCAATAGGGCTACATTAAAATGCTATCGAAGAAACCGACTGGATAAATGACAACACTAAATACAATGTAGCTTGCATTAAATCAAACTTCAGCAAACAAACCAAACTCATGAAAAGAAGTATTTTGAAAAGTATTTGGAATCAGTGTGTGCTCTTCTGCATTGGCCAAACCTGCAGGGAAGCTGCTGTGGGAGCAGTGGGAACAGGGGGATGGCACAGAGCAAAGGCAGCACAGAAACACCCAGTATGACTTGAGAGCAGCAAACATGGGGCATGGCACTGGTAACGCTGCTTTGGGGGGAGGTGAAAGGATGGGAAAAGCACTGTTTCAGGTCAGGGAGACCAGATCTGATGGCTCGGCTCAGTGGCATGTCACCACGCCAGGCGAGCAGCACTGCAGTCCTACAGAAGAGGCTTTATGCTTGGAGCAATCTTGTGTGTAGGAAGCAGATTAAGCCAAACTGGGAAGCTTTTGATGCTGGCAGCGGCAGGGATCGCTCCCGCAGAGCACTTCACAGTTCAGCATGTCTCTGATGAATGAAGCTCATCCTCACCTGCTCACCACAGCCTGTGCTCTCTCTGGCAGAGCAGGGCTGGACATGGAGCCAGCCCAGTACTGCCCCTGTGCTTATTTCATGCTTGAGGGGAAACATGAATTCTAATTACACACTCTGCCCTGAAATTCAAAAGGTTTCTAATCATGTTTAGTCTAACCTTTTAAAACTGGCACCTGATTTCTTGCTTTGCCCTCACTTGCTTTGGGATGTTTGATCCACAGATAGGTGATGAAGCAATGCAGTGGGTGAAGCTGTGCACGGAGGAAGATGTCGGCAGAACCTTTGGTTCCCCCAGCACTGTAATAGGGGAAAAAGGCTGTAGGTGGGCAATGTTGAGGATCTGCATGTGGGATTTCAACACACAGTGGCTCTAAGTACACTGGTCTCCCCAAACCACACTGTGATCCCAGTGGATCCACGCAGGCATACGTGGGCGCGCCAGGATCTCCAAATGTGGAATTCAACTGCTCCGGGCCAGGATCTGCAGGTGTCCCAAGGGAGCACAGAGCTGTGCTGGGGTTTGGCTGCTTTGGGGACTGGGATGTGTGGTCCAGCAGGTCAGGCTGGCACACCAGCCCTCTCATCTCATCACAGCGGGGATCTGGTAATCCTCTGGTAACATCATGAGCTCAGTGAGTTGTGTCTGACTGTGGTTAGAAAGGACCTTTATTTTTTTAGGCTGACATCTGAATCATGTCTCTTTTTATAGCCGTGCAGTTGGGATGCTGAGATCGCAGCTCCCAGCCCAAACCCAGCGCCTGCTTGGGTTAATGGCCATCGTCACGCGGGGCACAAGAGAACATATTTTGCTCGTTTCCCAGAGAAGCGAGCCTCTCTCTGGGGATGCTCTCTGTGCACAGGCTCTGCTCTCACAACGGGATCCTGTGAGCAGCCCTCACTGCTCACCAGGGGTGGGCTCCTACTCGCAGGGCTGCACTAACCAGGGTGCATGCCAGGCTACAGCCCCTGCCCGCACTGTGCCGTACCGCACTGCGCTATGCCTGCACCAGGGGCTGCAGCTTTGGCTGCAGGTGCCCGAGAAAAGGCAGCAAGATGATGCATTGCACAGTTGTGTCTTCTAGGATGCCACATCCCCACCACTTGCACAGCTTTCACAGTACAGGAGAATCAGAGTGGGGCTTTGAGTGCGTCTTCAAGGCCTTTGTGAGTGAGGATGTCTGTAGCTTGGGTCTGCATGGAAAATCCATGCATGGCAAATCCAGGTGTGGCTCTCCTCCAGGGTCTGCCACTGATGGTGAAGCTCCTAGTTTCTGTGTTTCATGGCAGATCAACTGTTCTCTATCCTCTGTGCTCTGGAAAGCCTTCGGCAGGGAACTACAACATGCTGTGCTCCTGTTCGCACTTAGTGACAATTAACTAATGAGCTGACTGATTCCCTTTTACCTCGATAATGGGTGAAAATTGCAGCTTGCTTTTCTGATTTGCTCATTAATTGCTACATTTGTTTTTTCAGTTGTCAGTCACACCAGTTAAGACATCTTTGGCTGCTGACCCCTTTCAATGGAGCTAAGAGTTAACCAGTGATGGATTGGATTCACCTGAGGACAACCCCATTGCTGACCTGGAGGGAAAGGCTATGATTTAAAAGCCAGCTGAGTATGTCTAGATAGGTAAGGAATAATCAGCATATAAAAAAACCAAATAATCTCTTTTGGACTCAGTTTGCACAAGTGAAAATTGCTGTACATGTAACATTAAGGCTTTTTAGAAAAACTGCTGTTGTCTTGTACTCCATTGTTTTGGCTTTTGTTTTTCTCATGGTCATACAAGAGAAGAATTAATTTAAGGTTTAAAAAAACCCACCAAGACACATAAAATAGAGTGGAAAAATGATGATTACATAGCTTGATCTGTTGGAAGGACCATTGTGACTGGACCCCTTTGTTCATACAAGCTGTCATGGGTCTGTGGGAATCAGTATGAGGAGGGTCCCATGTGCTGCAGAGCTGGGGCAGTGTGCTGCACTGTGTTAACTCTTGCCCAGTGTAAACACACATTTTAAATGGAAATATTAATCAGCAGAAGTATTAATTCGGGTAGTAGGAATTTTTCCAGTCAATGCCTTTCTTTATAAAACAGCTATTTACATTCCGGTGTTAAAAAAGATGCCTGTGTGAAAGTAGTCCATAGCAGCAGGTGTTTCAGTCTGATCTTTTCCTTTTGCCATACTCAATGCCACTGGTTGAATGCAAAAGTGCATGCAGGTACTGCTGTTTTAATGGGAACAACACTGTGCCTGATGCCTTGTGAAGCAGGGATCAACCCTCCTGATGAGGGTAGAGACCAAGAACTAGCAAGGTAACCAGTGAGTGAGATGAGAAAACAATGTGAAACTGTGTGAACACACAGAGCATGAAGCATGCAGTGACTGGGGGAAATGCACGTAGTCTTGAAAATTTAATGCAATAATCCTGAAAAATGCCTTTAAATCTGTCTGCTCAGTGCATGCTGTGGTGTCAGGTGGGTTTTTTGTGTTTTTGCAGAAGTGGTTTACACATTTCTTCATGCAAGGTTTCAGCTGAGAAGAAGATCCATGATAAATTATTCTGCATTAGTTTAGACACAGCAGAAGCATCAAAGAGTACCTGCCTGGAGTAATAAAGACTGAGTAAAGGTAGCCCTTTACTATTCCCAGGAGGTTTCAGCTGTATCTGTTCGAGCTCTGCAGGCACTGCTCCTGGCTTTGCGAGGAGCTGCCGAGCCCCATCCCGCACAGCTGGCACTGGGTACAGGCGTGTGAAGCAGCTGTAGAGCCACTTCCACCAACTGGCCAAAAGCAGCCTACATCCTGTGTCCTGCATCCAGCAGCTGTATCTGGGGCACCTGGCCAGGTTCTGCTCTGAACATGAGAGGTCTCCATCGCAGTCCAGAGCTGGGTGGCTGGAGACGAGGATGCGGCTGGTGGGCTGGCTGTGTGCCCCTGCAATGGACCTGTGGAGGCTGGAGGCAGGGGACAGGCAGGGTCCACGGTGTCGAGGCTAATTCTCCAAGGGTGGTGTGTTTGCTGGCAGGAGTTAATAATCAATGATCCTTTGGTATAAGGAGAGTGTTTTGACAGAACAGAATTGGAATGCCTTACCCAGGTGCAGGAACTTAAATCGTCACCACTGCCTGTTGGGCAAGCCTGACACCAGTCGTTTTCTGTTCAGAAGAAAGAATAACCATGTTTTTTTCACACCCTGGCAGTGGAGGAGTCACTGCAACTGCTCTGAAGGAGAGGACCTGAATTCAAAATGATTCTAACAAATTGGCAAGCTGGCTCAAAATCAAGCACCTGAAAGTAAATAAAGAGAAGGACAGATTAGTAACTTCAGGAAGGAGGAGGTAAACACATTACTGCAAATGGGGAATAATGACTGGGGCAGCAAAGTTTGTACAAATGGAGCTGAGCTTCATTTTTGGAGCTCACTGCTCTGGTTAATTATTCGGCCCCACAGATGCATTCCTGGGTCCTGAGCAGGTGTGAGAGAAATGGCACAGGAGTTGTGGGATGGGGTGTATAGAAACACACACTCACACACACTGTATGGGTATTTCTAGGCATATGCTCTATTATATACTCACATACATGCACATAGGCACACATATATACCTAATTATCCTGGGAAGGACTGCAGTCGCTTTCATATCACTCAGCATAGATTTTGTTCAATTAGTGATGAGCAGTGAAGTTGATTTGCTTTCCCTTACATATATACTAATTGTATAATATACATTAGGTAGATGTATTTTGGTTTTGTTCTGGCTCCTATATCCTTACTGTAACAAAGTAAGAGGTTATGCTCATATAGAAATGCACCTCATTTTAATGGACAAAAGCATTCTTCCGTAGCTATTTGTGTGCATGAATTGAAGCTCACAGTACGGGACCAGTGCTTGCACATCACGTCCTTGGTGTTTAATGAATGATCCAAAGCTATGTGTATGGAAATATTTAGTTAATATCTGAGATGCCAGGAGGCGATGCTCAATAATATGTTGCTTTGTACCTTGGTTTTGCAGGTCCCATATAACTTGTTACTGCTGCTCATGCCTTTTTCTGACTGCTGTTTATCAGCATCTCGGCTGGGTTAAGGCCACATCACCCGCTCGGCATAGCCATGGGCAGCAGCCCTGCTCCCATGGGCACAGCCATACTCTCCAAGCTGGAGCAGCCTCGGGGGCATGGAGGCAGGATACCGGATCTCACTGGAGTTGTTTTGCTTTTTATTCCTCCTTGCTGACAAGTGAGCATTCAGGACAACTGAAATAAATGAAGTTACATACAAGCACAGTAAAGAACAAACAAACAAAAGTAGTAAAATTACTATATAGTCTCCAAACAGCTTGAAACTGGAGACTCTTCGTTATAAAACATTATGTATATGTATTTCCACCATCCTGTATTAGGCCAGCTTGTTATTCTCAAGGTCTGTGCAGGCTCCATTGGTTTTTATGAGCTTTGAGGCCATAATGAGATGAAGCAAGAAACATTTTAGCATGAACAATGTCATTATGGAGCCATGTAAAAACTCCACAGCCAGGCAGGTTCAGTTCCTCCAAGGAGGTGCAAGGTGAGAGCGTTTATTACCCTTAGCAGAGGTCATATACGTTGGCGATAGCCCATGTAACCCCTTGACACCCTTCTTCTCTCCTCAGGGGAAATGCCCTTTGGTCCCTCCACTGCCTGTAACAGGTAGTCCCAAGCCTGCATGTGACAGAAGAAGGGAACATGTGGGTTTCCCTATAGAAACCCTGGACATCTGCCTTGTGAAGGTCTGCCACAACCTAAACTGGACTTTCTGGATTACTGGATCAGCCTGGATTATAGGATCAGAATGATTCATAGCCTACTCTAGTTTAAATAGGCTTAAGACCACTAATTTGAATGGAGCATTGCTGCTGTATCCCAGGGGCAGCTGGGCTCTGGAGCAGGAGATGGCATCCTTCTGTGTTTCTCAGCACCAAGCAAAAACCTAGTGCATCTTCAGAGGCAGTGCTGTAGTATTAATGGTAATGATTATGGAAATTGGTGCTGGTTTAATGCCAAGACATTCAGGTTCTTTTTCAAGACTTTATCTCCAAAAGTTGAATGAGCATGATTTGGGTTTCTGCACTGGTGTATGCTGAAGCTGTGGGAGTAGAGGCTGGCAGGTTTCAATAAGTAGAGGATTTCTTTGAAAGAAATGGTCTGAATCCCATGAACCTTACAGCAACATGATGTAGAAGGATCTTAACATTGAGTTCTTTGAGTAAGTTCAGTGTTCCTAGATAAACAAAAACAAGGGAAAAGAGAACTGGTTTTGATACATGGCATGAACTCATGGAAATTCTCTTTTTCTACTGCGAATGCTTTCTAAAGCTTGAGTGAGCCTGCAGCACCCAAGTTGTTCCTCCCCTCTCACTGGTCTATGTGCAAGTCAGCTTTCCTGGCTTATTTTTCCCTCCCAGTAATGCTCTGATGACGTAGTTTCCAAAACAAAACAACAGCTATCAGAGCAGCTCTGTGCAGAGCCCCAACAAGCCAGTTTGCGCGCTAGAGAAGGAATGCTTGATGACAATGGGCTTCAGCTGTATTTTTCCATGAGTTTATTTACTACAGGCAATCTGAGGACTACTTCTTGGGTTTATTTGAGGTTTTTTATTTAACTAACAAAAAGACATACCATGGCAAAGAGCATGGTTTAGGCGCTCAGGTGATGTAACCTGTGGTATGACATTACCAGAGTGTAACAGTACTGTACTGGCATTTAAACCAATGCGTAGCACTGTGTTAAGTTACCACTGATCAGCAAACTCATTAACACAATGAATTTTGAATAAGTGTTCAAGATCAAACAATTCTGTGCATTGCTTGTATTTCTATGTTTTATTTCCAAAGACTTATTGACTGAAGTATGGTATATTTTACAATACTTAGTCTCAGCATGAAAATCTGTATCCTAGATGGGTAGCTACACAGGAATTTTGTATCATGCTTGAGGATATACTCATGTACACATTTAAGAGACACAGGGAAAAACTCATAATTTTCTCTACCCTTGGCATATTCCCATTTTACAATGCTTACTCTCGGCATGAAAATCTGTAGATGGGTAGCTACACAGGAATTTTGTATCATGCTTGAGGATATACTCATGTACACATTTAAGAGACACAGGGAAAAACTCATAATTTTCTCTACCCTTGGCATATTCCCAAGCCTTATCCAACACTCATGACATTCAGCAGCTCTCTATTGAGGCACTAATCTGCTTTTTCCAGGGAGGTGTGTGCATGGGACTGCACATCTCTCTATTTTTAGTGAATTTACCAAAGTTCGGCCTCTTGCAGACTGAGTGCAGGGGGTGAGGACTAGGAAAAAGCTCTAGGATAAAGAGAATTTCCCATGCAAAAGCAGCCAGATAAAATATCCTGGCTTTCTAGCTCTCAATGCCTGCGACAGGCCATATCCATACACAAGAGTTCCTGAGCGGCTGCAAGTCCATCTGTAAAACACTGGCCTGGACTTGAAGTTTTGCCAGACCTCTTGTATCATGGGGACTGTAAAGTTGGGATTCAAGATAGCTATTGGAAAAACAGCTATTTCAGATGCAGCAGTAAACCGAAATGCAATTAAATTTAGCTTTATGTAGTGTTTGTGCTTTTGATTATTCCAAAGCATGTTTTTTCTAAATAAAAATGTTTCCAACTGCATGGCAGCACTGAGTTTTGAAAGCTGGGAGGAGCGGGGGGTGACTCAGAAAACCCTTTCATTCTCACAAGATTCTCTGCTGTAAAATCACGTGTGTTTGGTTTTCAGTTGTGCGGCAGACACAGCTTTGCCCGAAAAAGGAGAGAGGGGCTGCGAGGGGCCACGAGCATCTCCTGCTGCTGTCGGATGATGTTGGATGTTGTCCCAAGCACCCAAGATCCCATTCGGCTTAGGTGAGATATTTGCTATGGTAGCTCCTTCGCTCTCTTCCCACTGCAGGCAAAGGGAGTGGCCATTAAAACCTTATGTCTGGATCCTTCAATCTGACCATGACTAGACCCCAGCCATGGCCGTTCAAAGTCCATGGATAAGGTCTGTGGTGCTCATGTCCATCCGTGAGGCTGCTTTCCCACCACCGCTGTGCCCAGGGCTGTGCCAGCACAGCAGCGACCTTGTTTTCACTAAATGCCTCTTTACTGAGCCCCTCGTGGGATTTTGTACTTGGTAATTGATGTGAGAAAACTGATGTATGGATAGAATGATGAAATCTTGGATTGGACTCTCACGCCTTCCTGAGGGGAACCCCCCAGCAGCAGTGTCTGCCAGTAAGACAGTTTCCATTTGCAGAACCAAAGCTGTTCCTCCGCTGCACAGACACACAGCAGGCGACAACCCCACACAATTAGCAGTAAAGCATTTTAATTTCACACAGTGACAGTGTTGAACTTGCTGGCCAGCTCCAAGAGACACACCACCCACTTCAAGAGGGCCCTTCTCCCGCTGCACAGGCCCTGGGATCGTGGGCTCTGACTGCAGGTACCAGCTGCGTGGCACAGAGCTGTGGGTTGGTGCTGCTGTTATTTGCTCAAATTAGCATTTATAGGCACATTGAAGTGAACTCCTATGGCAGTTAGCAGCCGCAGGGTGAGTTTATTTTGACTGGATTTAGTGGGTTTGAGAACCAGTTGGAATTTTTCCTTTAGCAGAAATTGAGAAAAAGAAAATAAGCCAAGGAAGGTTGAAAAGGAATAAAAAGCCTGATTTTTCTGCTTATTGCATCTTTTGCTGCCTGTGCTCCATGCATGATTTGAAGAGCATCCTTAGCAGCTATGCCGATCACCTGTGCACCACGCAGGGCACTGGGGAGCTCCAGGATGGTCAGGAAGGGGAAGGTTTCCTCAGCAGCTCCTGGAGGCACCCTGAGAGAGCTGGACAAGCTCTCATGCCTCTGTGCAGGCTTGGGCTCCAAGGGATGGCTCAAAATCAGGCAGCTTCCACGCAGGGTGTGATCGTGGACAGCCCTCGAGAGCAATGCTGCAGGCTGGAACACTGCCGCTGGGCAGTGATGGCTGTGCTGCCCTGAGGGCTTGGACCTGTGCTCCTGGAGCTGCTGAGGAGCTTGTTGATCTAGTAAAACAGACAGGAGAGGAAAGCGATGGCCATGGGGAGCTGCCTCTATGCTGAGAGTGGTGTGGGGCCAGGGGCACCCGAAGCACACAGCACCTCTTGAAATTCAGTCCCTGTTTGGATGGGGAGGGGTAACGCTGCAGCCTCTTTAATGAGACCAGAGACGCTCCCTCTCACTGCTCTGGATGTGGGGCTGGGCTGTGCTTCGTGTAACCAGCCCCGGGCTCGCTGCAGCTGCAGTGCTCCCGTCCAGGCTCCAGTGCCAGCAAGGCAGGGGAGGACTCTGCTGCTGCAAGTGCAACGTGAGCAAAGAGCCCAGACTGTAGCCAAGACACTTAAAGCAAAACTAATGAAAACCTTCCGTGACTTAGCCTTTTAAATCCACAGTTCAGTCCTCAAGGCGTATGATCCTTCACCTCACCAGTGCGCGGCTCATTGAGCCGCTCCTGCGCGTCTGAACCACAACAGGCAGCGCGTTAGAAACAGCCCTGGGAACAGTTTGGCATTGGCAATGGGACAAACAGGATGAATCCTAGGAGAGCTCTTTCACAGCTTAGCATTGATGATTCACTATTGAAATAATATGTATTCTGCAGTTACACACCACTCTTTGAGGCACTCAGCTGCCACACGTCTAACCAACACAATTGGCGTAAGGCTCTTTTCTGCATTAGGAGCAGTTCAGGTCTGGTCTGTGAAGAAATTAGTGCCTGTGTCATTACAAATGACACCTCATCTGAGGGTAAATAGGAACAGTGGCTGCTCTGTATCACCTGAGGCAAGTGTCTCACCAGCACTGCTGTCCCAGACAGGTGCCACAGCACATTTACCAGCACTCGGTGACCTGCAAGATGCTAGAGGAGCCATGCAGAAACCAAGGGCAAACCTCTCCTTGACTCCACTCGAGCCAGGATTTCACCCAGTCACTTCCTCCTACAGAACTCTCCCGAAAAAGGCAGAACAATGAAAAAAAAAGCCTTGCACATGGTGAGCTGCTATCCTCAGCGATTCCCACAGCAGTTTTATTGCCTGAAGGAAGAAGAACGTGAACCCTGGAGGGAAGAACTTGCCAAAGTATGTAACATTTCTACATCTTGCATGGAGCTAAAGGTTCCCAAAAATCTTTAAAAATAACTGCAGGGATGTTTATTCAAGGCCTAAGGCTCGGCTAAGTAGAATTTGAGATGTGGCTTTCCAGGGAAGGCAGTGCAGGGGAATGTGCATCAGTGTGCTGGATTCGCTTGGAGTTAGGGGGCTGCAGTGGCTGGGCCAGGAGGGTTCTTGCTGAAGCCAGATTTTTGGTTAGGAGACCTGGGAGTGACCCAGTGGCTGCTGGGCTCAGGGAGGGGGGCTGAGGTGATTCCACACTTTCCTGAACGTTCCTTCCTGCACTTTTAGGTCCCTATACTGCCCTCATAGGGAGTGGAGTTAACGGGAAAAACATTGACATGCTGCTGAGCTAGTGGCACTGATTGCAAACGATGTTAAACAGACACCCTGTCTTCTTTCATAGCAATGGTTTAATAAAACTTTAAAATAATCCTTTTGAAAGAAAAAAACCCAGTTCCTGGTGGTTGTTTTAACTGCCAAGAAATGTAAGCAGGAGCCTCCTGGTTGCATTAGGCTGTGCTGGTGGATACGGTGGGAAAAAAAAGGGATAGGGGGGGACTCTGCTGCGGTGGCCGTGACCGGCTCCAGCAGCCAGAGCGCAGCTCGCCGCAGCACTCAGAATCCCCAGGCCAGAGCGGCCAGAGCTCGGGGAGCAGAGCTCGGGGTTCGGGCCAGCGCCCTCGTTGTGGTCTGACACATCTCGTCTGCTCCCGGGGGTTCTGCTCGACCCAGCCAGAGACTGCGGGTGCCGGAGCCGGGCTCGGGAACGGGTGACGGGCGCTCTCCCACCCCTCCGCGCTTCACACGCCGGG
>NW_009928929.1:0-11546 GCF_000696875.1 Nestor notabilis
GACTGCTGTAGCTGAACCCAGGACACTTCCATATTAGCTTGACTTCCAAGGGAAATTAGGTTTATGGGATGGCATTGTATCTGCCCTGGTATCTGCAAATCTGTCATTCTCTACCTCCAATAATGTTCAAACCTATCAGCCACTTTCAACCAAACTTCTGGACAGAGGTGTAGAGCACTAAGAAATATGCAATTCCTCCAAGTTGCAGGATAATAGGCTACTGAGAACAGGAGGAAGAGTTAATTTGGCATCCCATTACTGGGGACCCCACCAAGTCAGATGAATTATGTTATTAGAAATGAAAGATTCCCCAGGAGAAAACACACCAGTCACAGGAAAGCTTAGAGCAGAAATGCTCTAAGAAATTGCACTTTATTAGACATTAAATAATCCAAGCAAATCTCACATAAACCCAGACTTAATCATTTCTTTTCTTAGAATTATTTCTTTAGATATCAAACTGTGACTGTAAAAACAAATCAATGAGAGTTGTTTATCCCACAGTACATTCCTACTCTATTCTCCACAGGCAGTGGCAGGGAAGTGTTAGGATTTGCTTGCGTGTGTGTGGTTGGATTGGCTTGTGTCCTTGCATTTAACTGGCTTTTTTCTTTTGTATAAGCAAACTGATTCACTATAAACAACGGGAGATATACACCGATCCACAGAAAAGGTTTTTCAAGCAGAACTGATCAGCAGATGGCAGATGCCTTCAAAATATTTGCAAGAATCCAGCAGAGAGATCATTAGGTCTGTCTGAGAAATAAATATATAGTATAAAAAGAATGCCCTCCAAAGTGACATTCGAAATAAAGTTCTAATATTAAAAAAAAAAATCTCCCATGGGACTTCTTTTCATATTTTTTTTTAATATTGTGACCTAAACAAAACTAACAATGTTTATTAAATAGCATTTCAGTGAAAAGTTTCAAGACAGCCTTTTCCAGAAGAGTGAAGAATTTTGAGATAAGCCTGACAGCCTGACAGAACATTTAAGCAAATGGTTTGGAGAAGTCAATAAACTTCTCTGAGTTCATAATTTCTCACAAGGACTTAATGTAACCATTTGCATCTATTTCATAGTCAAATTCACTGTAAAGGAATGTCAAGCAGATGTATCTTTTATACAGTGAGAAAACTACAGGTCCTTTTTGAGGAAAGTATGAAGAGTATTAATGTTTCTTATTGTTGTAGCACTTTTTGATAGGCTTTTGCATGGCCCATCTCTCTTCTGTGTGTTATACCCATGCTGTGGTATGTGGGATTCAATCATGCAATTTGATAGAGCTTATATATTCCTTTTAAATGAAAGATCTTTACAAATACATGCTTGTTTCTCAGAGTATTAGAAATGTGAAAGAATATTTACAAAGACTATCCTATGTTAAGATGAACATACAGAGAACAAGATATACTAGTAATGACAGAGCTTTATTTTCTCGTTCAACCTTCTATCTTTACATTTTGTGCAGTAAATCTGTACATGAGTTTTTCCCTTCGTTTCTATAAGCTTATAATGAACTAAGAGCAGAGTATTAATGGAGTCCTAAAAGTCCTAAATTCTCCAAGTTTCTTTTTATAACTCAAAAGATCACCTGTTAGAGAATCTTTTTCATGAGCTTCAGTGTGTTGTTCAGTTCTTTCGACACGCTATGCAAATCACAAATTTGCTAAAACAAATAAAAGATAACATATCTGTTGGCCAGGAAATCATAAAATGTGCGTGCTTCCAAAAGTAGCATAGGGGGAAATCATGGAGCTGTGAAATGTCTGACACAAGTTTAAAGGCAAAGCTCTGTGCAGCTGAATAATATGTACAAAACTGAAGGTTTTCATTCATAGTTCCCATTTTTGAAACTCTAGTTTTGCTTTTAGAATTAATGAATCTTGGATTAATTCTTTTGGATGAAAATGACAAGTGTTAAATTTTGCCCTTAACTGTGTGTTTTGCATCTTCATCCATGCCTGTAGGATAATTTTTAAAAACACGTTACTGAGGTAAACTGGAGTGAGGTGGATGTCAAATGTAGCTCTCATAGAATGTGCAGAATATGTCTTTCTATTGATTTGAATCCATTTCTGTGAGTACTGTGTAGCCTTTGACACAAAAGCTCTGCTCTGTTTTGAAGTCAATTTACGTGCTGTGTGCTTAGGCTCCCAGAGGGAGTTGCCTGCAAGGGCCTAAGATATTGTGTTTACTGATGAATGCTCTTTGTTACCACACTGCAGCACAGAGGCTGACCGAATTACGACATTGCATTACCAAGAGATGTGGGGTTTACAAGCCTGTCACTTGAAAGGCACCATATAGAACTCTGGAAAGGTCTTCAAAAGTGCACACTGGCAGATGCAAGCAATAGACATCTGTGAAAGCTGAAGATAGATAGGTTTGGGTTTGTTTGTTTGGGCTTTTTTTGGGGGGTGGGGTACTTTCCTCATCAGTTATATACTCATTGTCTCTAATAAAGAAGTGAAAGCTAACAGTGACTGCAATCTACTATTTAGGGAAAACTCAGAAGTTTTTATATTCTGACTGTACTTCATCAAATATTGGTTGTACTTAAGAAACATTTGACCTCTTACAGCTCAGACTGTAGAAGTATTTCAGTTTCTATAGTTGTTTTTGTTCTGCATTTTTTATTTCATGACACCTGTTAACTAGCAGTGTTTCTAGTCACTTTTTTATTGTTGTTCCTTTGGTTACAGAGAATAACTTTTAGTTCAAAATAGTAGTAGGATTTGGCAGAGTAGGGAGACAGAGGCAGTATCATGCATGCCTATCTTCTGAAAAGCACTGTGTGATAAATGTGTCTGTACTCAGGCACCTGGGTTCAAGAGAAATTGTTTCCTCATTATTCCAGGATTTTAGTCCCTTTTTTACACTATTCATCTTATTTCTGGTTCTGCTTTATTTTAATTACTATTTCACTTATGAAAATCATCTACATTCTAAAATTAACTTTTGTAACTAACATAACCAAATTTATCTGGTATCTTAGTTCAAGAGTAAAAGGAGGTCAGCAGATTTTCTCTCAATAGTAACACCTGTTCCCACCTGTACTGAAGGAATTTTAACTTGTGAATGTGGATTCTCTTTGTTCAAAATTATCAGTATAACCACTTTATCAAATTTGACATATAATCCCTGCAGACCAGCATAAGACATTTAACATAAATTAATCTCCCAAAACACAAAAGGGTTCTGACATGTTTAAATCACAGTAGCCTTTCTTTTTCACATTTATCTCACTCTATTTTTACTGCAAATATACTGGATTCTCATGTTCATCATCCTTTATGACTTTATATCCATATGCTTAAATTTGGACTTCTGTAACACCACTTTAGAGTTTGCCTCTTCTCATATACTTTCATAACAGTCAGGAATAACCAGAAACTTTACCCAAAGTGAAGTTAGCAACATTTGCAGCTCATTTTATACAAGTCTTAACTTTTCCTGCCTAATGAAAAATATTCCATTTTGTTGTCAAGCTTTAAATTAATACAAATAAAATATACAATGTTCCCCACTGATCTGCTGATCAGTGTTGGATAATAAATCCTACTAAATCCAATGGTAATCTTATGATATATTACCCTAATGTCTTCATCTGAATATGTTCATCCAGGATACTGCTCATCGCCCAAGCAAATCAGAATATCTACAACTTTGCGGGGATAAATTATGTGTTTGGAAAAAGCAGGGCTCACCTGAGATGCCTTAGGAACTGAGACAAAATGCTCATTATCACTTCATTTGTTCTCATTTATATGAGAGAATCCCATATGACTTCTGCAAACAAAAGCAGACTGTCATCTTAGGGAAGTGATTATATTTCACGATTAGGAGCATCTTTTTCTCTTGCAATCTTGTGTCGATGTTTATTCCATGTGTCGTAATACTAATGGACTTGTTTAATTTTCCCTGCTCTACGTTTTGCCTCTGATGTTGTGTTCTGACTATGTGATACCTTACATTTCATTAGGGTGGTCTTTGCTCCATCCTGGAAATACAAAGCAGAAAATTATTTTAGAATGTGGATTTAAATACTGATTTATCCTGAATGCAGAGCACATCAATCAATTTTTCGTTCTCTGATTAAGTTTGAAACCTCTTTCCCAGCATTTCTGAGGGGATCTAGATGAAGAGTGCAGTCTCTCAACTGCACTGTTTCTGTTTCTACCAATGATGCTGTTTCTACCAATGATGCTGTTTCTAGAACTGTACTGCAGTCAGTTCTATTTTCCTTAAAATAGAAAAGTCTTATCCTTACTATTTATTCACTAGCCTTGAACTGTTTAACTCCAGTATTTGTATTGATACAGACATGACAGAATGTAGATAAGTACAAGCTGAAAAATCTGTCTGAGAAACGATAGGTTAGTTTGCATTGAGCACTACTCTTTGAACAAAGTAGCTTAAAGATGGCTCGTGTATGTCTACTCTATGCTGCAATGATTGCTCTATCCTAAACCCTCAGTTTGTATGAATAAATATCAGGACTTGATTCTTTTCCTAATGTGTACAAAATAAGATCTACTGCAATATAGACATACTTACAATCATGTTTACGTTGTCCACCTGTTGTTTATTTCAGCAATATTACATCTTTGCAAACTTTGGATTAATAAAAAAATGAAAGCAGGACCAGATTTGGCTGACTATTAAAGTGTTAGTTTGCTCACTTGTTTGTGCAGCCTACTGGTATGTCAATGCAGTTGTGGTAATCTTGTGGGAAGATTTTAGCCAGAAATATTCCTGTTTGAGAACTGATCAAGGTTCCTCATGTTTGTGAACTACTTAATGAAAAATGGACTGAAAGAAATATGTAGATAGGGGCTCTGAATATTGTTGTGTTGTTTTGAAAATATAGAGGAAGCAGAGCAAGATGAAAATAGTGTACAGACCCAGAGGGATATTGGATGTAACTATGTACAGTGCATGAAATCATTTTCTTATAACTTCATCTGTTCTTCAAGGGAGAGATATGCTAAAATAAAGTGCATAGTGAAGACTCATCAAGCTTGAAAAGACATTGCAGGGATTTTGAGTCTCTCATTTATTTGCAGTGGAAAATACACGTCACCATGTATTCTGTTAAAGATCGTAGAATCATAGAATAGTTAGGGTTGGAAGGGACCTTAAGATCATCTAGTTCCAACCTCCCTTTCTGCTGCCTGAAAGGAGTTGCACTTCAGATCAAGTTTCTGTTTTGCGGTTTGCATAGTGGGTGCCTTGGCCTGATTACCAATTGCTTTGATTCAGCCCTAAATAATGTGCCTTAAACATGATTTAATATGAAACTCAGTGGCCCAGTCCAAAACACCTAACCTGCTCTATGCTTAAGGTTCTCCGTCAGCCTTTAAAGTTCACCATTTTTATATCTCTCACATTTTAGATATGAGCTTTATCTCCAGGAAATAACACTAGAAACCATTCTTCTCCTATTTCCTCCATACCAAGCTTGTAAAGTTTAAACTCAGGAAAACAAAAAGGGAGGAGAAGTCACAATCCCTGTAGGAGAATTCACAACCCCTGTAGTATGAATTGAATCAGGAAAATGATTACTTTATTTTTGTGTTCCAGCCTGGGCCTATTTTCCGTCCTGTCTGCATACGCTGAGAAAGCTGTGGTCAGAAAACTGGGTGCTGAGTAGCAAAGCAGGACCAATATTTTTATCCATCCTACCTGTAGTTTCTCTTTTGGTGCTATTTTCCAGACTACTCATATCATGGGTTTCCAAGCTGTTCTCTTGACTGGTAGAGAGGCCCTTGTAAGGCAGATATGTTAACCATAAACTTTCTATTACAGTCTTCATGCAACAGTTTGCACTGGTGAGCTCTGTGTGTGTTATATAGAAACATAGATTCACAGCACCAACTAGGTTAGAAAAGACCTTTAAGATCATCATGTCCAAACATTACCCCAGTACTGCTAAGACCACCACTAAACCATGTCACTGAGGGTCTCATCTACACGTTTGGACTATTTGGTTTTTAACAAACCCCTAAATATCACTAATGAAAAATGAAACACCTGATTACCCTCTCTGTGAAGAAATTTTTCCTAATATCCAACCTAAACCTCCCCTGGCACAGCTTAAGGGTCTCTTGCCAATTGCTTGTCACTTGGGAGAAGAGACCAGCCACCTCCTCCATCCTTTCAGGCAGCTGTAGATAGCAATAAGGTCCCCCCTTGAGCCTTCTCTTCTCCAGACTAAACAACCCCAGTTCCCTCAGCCATTTCTCATAAGACTTGTTCTCCAGACCCTTCACCAGCTTTGTTGCCCTTTTCTAGACTCGCTCCAGCACCTCAATGTCTGTCTGGTAGTGAGGGGCCCAGAACTGGACACAGGATTCGAGGTGCAGCCTCACCACTGCCGAGTACAGGGGGATGGTCACTTCCCTGGCCCTGCTGGCTACGCTCTTGCTGATACACAGGCCATGATGCTGTTGGCCTCCTTGGCTGCCTGGGCACAAGCTGGCTCATGTTCAGTGGCTGTCTATCAGCAGCTCCAGGTCTTTTTCTGCCAAGCAGTTTTCCAGCCACTCTTCCTCTAGCCTGTAGCATTGTAGGGAGTTGTTGTGGCCCAAATGCCGGACCCAGCACTTTGCCCCATTAAACCTCATACCATTGGCCACATCCCATTGGTCCGGCCTGTCCAGGTCCCTCTGCTGAGCCTTCCTACCCTTCAGCAGACCAACACTCCCAGTCAACTTGGTGTCATCCAGAAATCTACTGAGGGTGCACTCAATCCCCTCATCCAGATCACTAATGAAGATATTAAACAACACTGGCCCTAACACCAAGCCCTGAAGGACACCAGTAGTGACTGGTTACATCATTACCATCAGTGTTGTCCCATTCCTTCTTTGGTCCCCTGGTCCACTTGAATATATATATCTGCTTTCTTTCAATAGACTGCAATGTTCTTAGGGCAGAGGCCACCTTTTTTATTCTGTTTGTACTCACAGAAGCTTTCTGCTACTGTAAAGAAATAGAGGAGGATCAGGTGCGCTATTTTAGGAATCCTATTGAATTTGAACAGCACAAATTGTTCTAACATTAAACTAGGATAACAAGTGGTTCTAGATGAGAAGAAAGCCCATACATTTTTTGTGTCAGGTGCTAGCTATGTCTAGAGAGGGAAGAAATGATACTGAAGACATGACACTGAAGATATGACACAGAGATGCATTCTATAATAACGACTGCACTGCTCTTACTGACTGTACTGTAATAGGACTTGTAAGCCCATACTATCACCCAGGGTCACCTTCTGCAAGACCTTCAATCCAACAAGAAAAGCAGGAAACAGAAAAAGACAGTGTCTTAAAAATCCTTTTCTTTTTTCTTTTTTTTTTTTACAGAAAAAATTTCCTTGTAGTTTCCCTGTGTTACCAACATTTTTAAAATCATGATTATCACAAAGGGCAAGGCAAGGGAAATGCTACATTGTGTTGCTGATGCTATATGTAAAGATTAAATTTTGCTTTCTAACCCCCTTTTAACCTGCATAATTTCAGAGAAAAAGCTTGAAAACAGGTCAGGGAACTTGAGAGTACAGTTAAGCCTAGGAAGAAGAGAGGGGAGGAAGGAAGGTGTTTTAAAGATTTGGTTTTATTTCACATTTTACTTCTATGATTTGATGGGTAGTAAGCTGGTAGTTTCATTTAAACTAATTTCCCCAAATTGAGTCCATTTTGTCTCTGATGGCGATTAGTGAATGATCTCTCTCCCTGTCCTTATCTTGACTCATGAGGCTTTCTTAATATTTTCTCTCCCCTGTCCAGCTGAAGAGGAGAGTGACAAAGCAGTTTTGGGGGGCACCTGGGCTTATAATAGTAATGCTTGAAACTACAGTTTTAATGAGCTCAGTACATGGTGACATACATTGTTCACACATTGCATGTTGTGCAGCATGAGAATGTGGAATATTAGTTTTCAGTCAAAACTAAGCATCAAGAGATGTTATGATTGAACACATTATTTTTGGTGTTGAAACAAGACAGTCTCTATGATAAACTCAGCCATGAACTTTCAAAAAATCAGTAAGCCATTTTTAACATAATTGGAAAACACATGTTGGGCAGCTCACTTCTCTAGATAGCTTTAGAATGTATCAAACCTATTTAGTAAAGTGCTCATGATCATAGTATGAGTACCAGAATTTCAGTATTACTGGATTTTGATTGCTGCTTCTCCTTTTTTTGTAAGACACTTTATTTTACAGATGCTCCTGACTCAGCCATATTCACTTATCTAAACAGTATCTTACCTTTGAAATTAAAGGACAATTACTTCTGTGCTTATATATGTGTATCAAGCATTTCATGTTTTTCATGTCAGATGTGCTGGGAATATCATTCAAGTGATGTGCAATTGGTCAGCTGCGGGCAAAAAATCTGTTGCATGTAAATTGTATTAGTTTGCTGCATATGCTCAGATGCAGTAGTTCAGGCTTTATTTAATATGTCCAACATATCTTCCTGAGCATATAACATGTAGCTGTTGCATACATATTTTTCCTTGTGCCAGAGGCACAGGCAAATGTCCAAAAATTATTAGGTTGTATACACTGTATAAAAATCAACACAGTTCTACACTAGGAAAAGTAAGAGAATTGGCAAGTTTTCATTCTCATTATAGAGAGGTTAAACCATTTGTTCTCTTTGAATGCTGTGGTTCTTACCTCACTGTAGTTCATATATACTTCCTCTATTTGTCTGGGAGCTATGCATAACATTCTAGTTTTGACTGTCAGATACTCCGTGTGTCTTTTTTTTGCTCTGTCAGTAACAAAAATGGTCTCAAAACCAGCTGGCTCTCTGTGTCAGGATATGAGGTTATCATTTTCTCGGAGACAAATTTATCTACCTCATAACAATCTCTAAATTTTAACATTTATTTTGTTTTTACTATGAGAAGAGAGCATAATTTATTTTTTATTCTTTTTTCTCTCCCTTCAGTGTTAAAAAATGGTGTTGGTCCAAGACTCCTACAAGAAAGATGCACTTTTATAGACAGTTGATTTTTTGTCAGTAGTAATCAAAACACATAGTAGGTTTTTGGTGTTTAAATGGAACTGTTGCTTTCAGAGTCCTAAAAATAACGTTAAATTATTCATTATGAATATTTGTATCTGATAAAAGCAACCCTGTTTTTCTTATTTGCAAATATTTTGTGAACGGATTCATTTTTTTACTGATACGTTTGGTATAAGTGTTTGACTAATTGACTGGATGTGCAGTTTTTAACTTGTACTCACTCAAACCTTGTTTGGTTTACCTGTGAACTGAATATGGAACATGGGTAGTTACTCAAATCCCTCAGTCTCTTCTCTTTTGTCATCAAATACCTATTTAAAACAAACAAACAAAAGAAATGGGTGTCAGAGAATAGAGAAGTACAAGCAATATGCAGTCTTTTTCACGCACAGCATTTTGAGTAGTTTCTGAATAGTCTAAGCATGGCTCTATATGAGCAATTTAAAACATGAATAACAAATTAGGAAAAGTTTGTTTGCAATAACTAATCACATTGAATAACATAACTTACACATTTGGTATGTTGAGAGAGTTGAGGTTGATTAGCCTGGAGAAGAGAAGGCTCCCCTGACCTTATTGTGATCTTTCAGCACTTAAAAGGGGCTTAAAAGAAAGATAAAACAAGACTTTTTATCAGGTCCTGTAGTGATAGGACAAGGACTAATAGTTTTAAACTGAAAGAGGCTAAAGTTATATTAGATATAAAGCAGTTCTTAAATATGAGTGTGGTGACTTACCAGAATGGGTTGCCCAGAGAAGTTGTGAATGCCTCGTCCCTGAAAGTGTTCAAGGCCAAGCTGGACAGTGCATGGGGTAACCTGGTATAGTGGAAGGTGTCCTTGCCCATGGCAGGGGGGTGGAACTAGATGAACTCTATAGGCTGTAACTTTTTTTCTTCACCTTGGCTAAAACTACTTTTGCCAAAGAGGTAACATCCTGGTTCTCAGGAAGAGCAAGCCAATCATACAGGAAGCTCCCAGACTCTTGAGGTCTTCCTTTGAAGATGCAATGGAGCAAAAACATTGCTGGCATAGAAGACAGTAATGACATGCAGCTGGGAAGAGAAAGCAAACTGGAGAAAGAAAATTTTTTCATCCATCCCTCTTTTTTATTTTCCCCCCAGTATTCTGAGTAAAGAATGAAGACTTAAAGATCAGAAGCAAACAAAAAAAAAAACCACCTGAAAATGTGTACACATTGTCATCTGTGCACCCCAAAAAGGAGTATTTAGAGAATCTAATTTTAGAAATGAAATTAGGTTGGATAATTACTTGACTCTTCTAAGGAACCTTTGCTCTTATCTCAGACTCAGCGTTAGTGCCTTATTTGGCCTGCATAAAATGTCAGGTGATTTGAGTTAACAAGGCTTTCAGTTACAAGCAGCCTAGATAATGTAAAATACTTCGCATTTGCTAAGGGCATGCAGATAAATAGACATTACAGATTGGCTTATATAGGGTAACTTTTTACTTTGTGTTAGAGTGTGTGGCTAATTCTTTTGAGTCAGTTTACTGTTTTTCTCTGGCTTTCAAAATATAAGTTTTTAATTTTTAAAGAGAGTCAAGACAGATTTGCAATATAACATTTCAGATTTCCACTGTGGTTTTTTTGGGGTTTTTTAATGCTTTTGATGCCCATTTACATAAATACCTCCATAATCTGCTTATATAAACAGGGCATTTACGAACTGCATGAATAGAAACAGCTATAAAATTTCTTGGCTTACACACACATTAGATCATTTAGCTTGTAATAAAACAGAAATATTTTCAACATTACAGCTGATGTTTTCTGTTTGATGGAAAATTATATCTTTCATTTAGATTTTACATCAGCACTGTGTTAAAACTCTCTGAGAATTATCTTTTTATATCCTAACTCTACCTACTAGAAGTACCCTAACAAAGTGACACCGAATTTAGTCTGTAACCCTTTAATACCATCTGCCAAAGGACAGGCTGTTTTACCAGGTGTCATAACAAGGGATCACAAAATGGCAATCAGTTAATATAATGAAAGTTTTTGTTTATGTATTTTCTATTACATTAAGACAATCTTAACTGAACACTGGATGCTACTGCAAATCAATTTATTACCCCTGCAGTTATCTATGCTTAGGTAGCACCTTAACTGTTGTGGCAAAGTGACTAGTTACATTCACTTTTTTGGTGGTTTTGGGTTTTAATATGCAAAAAGCCCCTTAAAGACTCAATGAAGTAAAATCTGGGTGGTTTTTTTGGTTTTTTTTTTAATCTCTATATTTAAAGTAAAATTGTGATTTGCATTAAAGTAAAAGCAAATAAACATCTTTAATTTAGAATAATTGCACATATTCAGAGCAGTCCAGGCAAAATTTGAAAGCAAAATACCTTTGCAAGCTGATGTCAATCTGGCATCTTTTGCTTGTTGAGGGAAGCCCCCATTAGGACTGAGCAAACTTTTTCTTTTCTGTCGTCACATGCTTTCTTTTATCCGGGTGATGAGCTCATCACTGGTTC
>NW_009928929.1:11625-32728 GCF_000696875.1 Nestor notabilis
TTGCTTGCTGGTTGGCTGGCTGGCTTGCTGGCTGGCTGGCTGGCTGACTTGCTGGCTGTTCCCCCATGCTGCTTCCCAACAGCAAGCAGGCGGATGCGCAGCCAGCATGGAGCTAGGCACAGAAGAAAGCTTGGTGATGTTAGGATTCATAAGGCTGTTGTAAGTGAGGTTGTCCCTAGCCATCCACTTCCCCAGTCATTGCCTAAACTGCTGATTTCTGTAGGTGCCTATGCTGAGGTTTGATGGACTGTGTTTAGCAAGCAACAGGATCCAGGGAAGCAGGGAAACATCTTTGTGTAGTCTTCCTAGGGAGGCAGAAACCCAAAACACTGGCTTGGTTTCTCTGGAGAGAAAGGAATGACTTTCACTGAATTTAGTGGCTCTGGATCCAGACTCTGATACATGACACTATATTTAGTATTTGCTAGAGGAATGGCAGAAGGCTGGTGGAGGCAGAGGGGGCAGTAACTGCATCAGCTATTCCAAGTTAATCTACCTGTAATAAGAAGCTAGCACTACTGCATACAGCAGTATGGAATAAAGTGCTGCTAACACTTCCAAACCAGCCAAAATCCAAGATCTCATTTGCTTTGCTTTTTATAAGAAACTGGTAATTGATAGTTATAAGGTAGTAAAAAACACATTATCTTGATACAAACTTCCAGAAATGCTTTCTCTCATCCAACTATCAACCTTCTTTTAGCAACAACCTGTGCAAGGACTCATTCATACTTCTGCCAGAGTTACACAGCGGTAACTGGCTCAGGCAGTGCTGAAATGTCCTTCGCGCTCTGAACTGGGAAGCAGCCTCCTGCTTTTCCACATGAACTGTTGCTTGTCACCCATAAATAATATTCCCTTCCAAAAGAATAATTTGTTCAGATTGTACAAGAATCTATCAGGTAGAGCTACAGGCTCAGACACATGTCCTTTATCACTATCACATATAAAGGGCAGTGCCTTAGACCTGTAAATTTAAAGCAGTGTGAGCTGCATCTTTACTCAGTGAAGAAAATATAGACTGGCTCATTTTTTAAATGTCTAGCTAATATGCCTATTCTAATAGTACCCGGTAATCTGTTTTAAATGTTGGCATCTGCCTCTACCAAGAAAGCGAGTAGCAAGCACATAAAAAGACCTCAGGTTCTGCCAGAATTACTCCTGTAAGCTGTACCATGTGGTCAAAGATAAAATCTAATATTGGAAATACCAGTTGTTTCATTGCTAGCTTGAATACACTGGGGAAAATAAAATATTTCCTGTGAAGGACTCATAACTTGATTTCATCTTTTCTGGTTTTATGGCAATGAATGTCGGTGCTACCTTTTCTGATCATTCAGTTGCTCAGTAGCTCCTCGGCAGATGTAGTACTCCTGGTTTTTTGCAGTTAAATTTTAACAGTGAGACTTTTCCCTATCTATCACAGCCCTCAAGCAATTAAAGCTATCAGAAGGAAAAGTAACTTGTCAGAGAACTGAACCAGCCTCACAGCTGAGCATTCTAAAAAATTTCTCCAGTAAAAATGATTTTGTAAGGATTTCTGGATCCTTTCTGACCTACACAAAGATTTTATATTCCCAAATCTACTTTACTAAAAAGATTTACCTAAAAGTTTAGTCAAGTCTGTTTCAAAAACCAAAGAAACTGCATATTAAGTGTTACCTTTTATTCTCAACACTAAATAAATCCATTAAATGAACAATGGACATTGCTATTATATATATATAAAAGATTAAAAAAAGTAGTTTATATATATTTTATACGTATATATGACATTTCACAAAACACAGATATTTAAACATATATATCTCCTGTATGGCTATATATCTCCTGTAAGGCACTCTGGAAAATTCTACATCAGTTTCAGCCACAAAAAATTATACTCTCTTTTAGATCCTGGTGAATCAGTGTATCAGTTTGTAGATAGGCTTGTATAGCCTTATGAAGAAATGAAGAAGAAATGTTCCCCACATACATAGATACCACACAAAATAGTCTTAAGATTTTATTTTTTTTTAAATCTCATCTTCTTCCTCAGTTTGAGCATGTTATGTGAGACTTAAAGTTTTACATATGGAATCTACAACAAACTGGGATCTGGCATCCCTGCTGGTATTTGCCATCTTTTACTAGCAAAGTCATTCAGACTAGTCAGGGCAGAAAGTACTAGGCATGTCATTATAACTTTCATCTCTATTTTTGTCTTGATCTGATTCCAATGCAATAAAACCATGTTCTTAAAAGATTGACGTGCTGTTACTCCAGAGGAGTAGTTTTAAAAGCTATTTACTAATTCCCAAAGAGATTCATAAATAGTTGGATCTCATCCAGTAGAAGAGTTGATTAAATATACTTATTCAAATTGTGGGATTTGGGTTTCTACTACTTTTTTTGTAATTTTGAAAGCAATCAAGATGATAATTAACTACAGCTGTAACTCTCTGTGAATTAGGAACAAGGTGAAAAATGTCCATAACTTCTTCATGCCTACTGAGGAGCATTCTTTGAAATGCTACCTGCTATTGATTAAAACAAAATAGCAGGTAGCTATTTGGAGAGGTAATCTGCTTTTCACTCAGTGTCAGGGTGTGCATGGTACCAAGTGACCATTTCAAATGTTGGGATACCAGTGTTCTGAAGTGTTCCCTTAGGGATGCGTGGAAGGTGGTGAGAGCTGGAAAGCATAATACTCTGAGTTACTTTTAAGAAACATTGCCAATATATCTGTGTCACAGCAGCTTTGTGTTGATGCTAACAAGCAGGAGATGTGAACAGCTGAATTTCTCTGAGATAGCAATATATGAGCTAAAAATAGCTTGGAAAATGCTTATGTAAAATATCATAGTTCCTTTGATGGCTCTATATAGACAGAACAACTGGTAACATACTATCAGGCACAATTATGCAATGATTTGTATTAGACTTGGTGGAGGCAGGGGAAACAAGCTGTTTGTGTACTTGCATACACACACACCAACACAGGCATTTATTTAATTATACCCCATTTACAGGAGATGTGAGACAATCTTAACCATTGTTCCCAGTTCTTCCTTTTGATATCTGCTGTGCAGCAGGCTCTTTTCTGTCTCATCTCTGTATCTCTCATCTGCAGCCTGGTTTGCATCTCCTCCTCCACAGCTTCTGTTCCTCCTTCTCCCTCCATTTGGTGTCTTAATTTTTGGCTCCTGCCCTCTGTCTCTTCACATCTGATTCCTGATCCCTGTTTACTCCTAGCTGAGCACTGACTGCTGTGGTGAACATGTTGCCCAACATGGTTCAGACCTGTCTCGCCCATCTCGCTGGCCCTGTCTTACTCAGTCTTCAACTTTCTGGCACTCACCCAGTCTCTCATGGTGCTGCTGCTTAGCTCTTCAGCTTGCTGCATCCCAGCCTGACTAGTTTCCTGAACCTTGGTTCTCTCCTGACTATGTTTCATACACTCAGTGGCTTGGCTCAATGCTCTGCTCCTCTAGCAGATCTTAGATCCCATTTCAGTTGACAACCTGCCTTGTCTTCCCCTTCTAACCTGGCTGTAAGGTGTAGGTCTAGCTCCTTCTTGGGGATCTTCCAAAAAGTTTAATTCCTTCATTAGAGATGACTATTCTCATAAGCAGAATTTTTCTTGAACATGAAGATTTATTTTTTTCTGTAAGAGATTTCCTTTCAGACTTCTTAAAATAATTACCAGACATGAATCATTGACTGATAGGTCTTTAATGGCTCATTTTGGCAGTGAATAATTGATAGTTGTATAGAACTACAGAAAAATGTATCCCAAATGGTGGTTGCATTGAAATGAGACAGCTGTTACCCAGATCAGCTATCCTGACTTTTACTGCAAATTGCAGGATGGAGACTTCAGGATTAAAAGTCAACTGTTTTAGTACCGATCATTTAAAAGTTCCAGGGAGCTTTCTCTACTGAGTATATTTATGTACTTGGTATATATGGTGATACTGTACATATTAGCTGTCAGATGAATAACAGCATTGCAGTCATATCAGGATGGAAGAAAGTAAGTCATGGATGACATTTCTAGCATAAGCAGCTGTTTATTAGGATTAAAAAGTGCTAAATGTGAGCATTTTCCATATAAATAAAAATATTTGCTATCTAGATATCTTCCTTTGAATTCAGGATTGATTTACAGACTACACAAAATCCACTCACCAAAACATTTTGAAAAGATATCTTAAAAACTGACCTTTCAGCAACATAAAGGCATGTTCATTAACACAGTGGGAGTAAGATTGTAACACATCCCCCTCCACATGGAAAAAAAAGAAGCTTTACTTCACCTTTAAGCAAGATGGTCATTGGTTCATCCCACTGAGTTGAGGCCCAGCTGGACTCTGCTTGTGGAATGTGGATGAATTTTCTCCTGAATGAGAAATCTTCTGATTAATATTTTGAGAAATTTAATAAAAATCTGTGGCCATTCTTTCTACAGTAAAAATTATCTTAGTATTGTCATTATTTATTGATCATTCTCCAGACAAACACCTACAAATGGAATACTCTAGATCAGGTATAAATATTCACCTAAACTCAGAGTGATGTAACTTCCTGGCAAAGTGTCTGAATTAGTGAAGTTTTCTGGTGTGTATGTTTTGTAGGTTAGATCCCTAGAGAAATGTCCCATGGAAGGATTCTCCTTCAGAAAATCTTCCTATTTAACTAAATACCCTTGACATTACATTTATCTGGCAAAGTTTTCTTCCTCCTAGAAGAGAAATGCTACCCCATTTTCATTTTTAACATTCTAAAATAATTTGTCCCAGCAGACAATGCTGTAAATTAGATTATAAAAGTGAAGAAAAAGTCAGTCAAATAATTTGAAGAGCTGCTTAGATTCCTAAAAATGATAAAACTTGCATAGTTTGCAACATTTACAGCTGAAGAATAGGTTAATAGAGAAAATTAGGTGATTCTTATTGGGATTTAGTAGTGTAGAATGTACCATTGGGGACTACAAACTGATTTTTGTCAATTATTCATGTGCTACAAGGCAGATAAACACATTCACAAATGCTTGAACTGAGTTATTATGGCTTTGCAACAAGAGAGTTATTTTGAACAAATGGAAAAGCTTTGATGTTTCATTGAAAACAGCGCTGTTTTGAAATAGCCTTCCCAAGGATCTAGCAAACAAAATTATCATCAGACATACATCTGTGGCAAGCATTTATTTGCCCCATAATGTATACAGCTATAAGCACATAGATTCATGCGATTTTAAAATTTGAATTTAAAATGCAAACTTGCAATTCGAGACTGTGGAAAGGAACATTTTATAAACATAATCCTTATGGGGAACCTGTGTTCATACTGACAGATTTTCAAATGTACAAAGAAAGTCAGGCATTGTACAGTCTGATAGCCAACTGAATAACTTGTGTTTATCTTCATGCCTTAGAAAAGTTTTTGCTCAAATAATGTTCTTTAAGTTCCCTCATGATTTTCACAAAGGTTTTACAGTTATTTTAATACCAGAAAAGCACTGGATATTGAGGACATGGTTTCACAGGCCTTAACTCTGGATCTTTGCTCTGCTGTATCACCCATCAAAGTTGGGTGCATCAGTGAACCTTGTAAAAAGAGGTTTATAAAGACTTTTATACCAGATTTATGGTTTATGCAGAACAATGTGTGTTACTGTTGTGGGTTCAGCTACAGCAGTCATTTTTTCTCCTTCTTAGTAGCTGGTGCCGTGCTGTGGTTTTGACTTTCAGTCTGGGAACAATGCTGATAACACCGATGTTTTTAGTTGTTGCTAAGTAATGTTTACTCTGACCAAGGACTTTCTCAGTCTCATGCTTTGCCAGAGAGGAGGGGAAGCCAGGAGGAAGCAGAGACAGGACACCTGACTCAAACTGGCCAAAGGGGTATTCCATACCACAGCACGTCATGCCCAGTATATAAACTGGGGGGAGTTACCCGGAAGGCCCAGATCGCTGCTCGGGTCGGGCTGGGTATTGGTGGTGAGCGGTTGTGTCCTCTCGCCTTGTTATTCCTCTTATCATTACTATTGGTAGCAGTGGTGGTTTTGTATTATAGCTTAGTTACTGGAGTGCTCTTATCTCAACTCGTGGGAGTTACATTCCTTTGATTCTCCTCCCCATCGCTCTAGGAGCGGGGGGAGATGGAGGAGGTGGGGGGTGGAGTGAGCGAGCGACTGCGCAGTTCCAGGTTGCCGGCTGGGCTTGAACCACGACAGTTACTTAATCCAAGGCAGTGTAACTTAATCCCCCATGGAGCTTCTTGGTCAAATGGTATTGGGTCAAAACAGTTTGAGCGTACTTTAAATGGCAAGCTGTGTTTATCTTTTATGCATACTGTGCATAATGCACTTGCAGCATTTTTCATGCAATTCCTTTGGTTTTGATACTGTAAATCAGTGAACCACTAGATATTTTCTACTCACCTCAACTGCGAAAAAGAAGAAAGTAGCTGACTTTTACCACAGAACATTTATAACAAACATTTCCAATCAAATGAAGAGTTAAAGACATGCAAGGAAAGACAAAAAGAACAAAATCCAACCCAGTGTTATAAAGATTTAAGGAGGAACACCAGCATTAGTATCTTACATATCTGTCTGGTTTTTCTGTTCTCTCGATATCACTCTGGATGTTAGCTCACTCTCACAATAGTGAAGTCTTCTCTTTCCATGTTTTCACTCTCCACAGAGCATAAACCCTACAAAGTTATATGTAGCTACTGTTGTCTTTCTCACCATTTTCTCCTGAAAGACCTTGATTGTGACAAGTTGGGCTATAAAGGTGGACCTGCAGGAGGAAGGAAATTGCACTGGTTCTCCTGCTCTGTTTGGCTGAGAGAAGTACAAGACCGGGGGAGCTCATCCCAAACACACCCCAGAATTACAGAAATGAGGATCCTGTCAGGCAAAATTGTTTCAAATGACTTGGAGAATTGTCACTAGTTCAGTTAGAAAACAACAAATTATAACATAGGCTGCTTTCATTTAAAGGCTTTCTTTTCAGTTCAATTATAAACCCAAGGACTTTGGGATAATGATTTCAGTTGAGTTTATAGAATGCAAGACATTAGATTCCTGAGGCACTTATTCCACAAATTTCACCCAGCTGTATTTAAAGAGAATTTTCTGTTTTGAAAAAAAGTTTTAACTCAAGAGTTCTTTTTTTATTTAACAAAACAAGAGCTGTTTTTGCAGACATAAGTAACTCTAAACAGCCTTAAACTGAAACAACAGAATACTAAGTACAGAAATATATTAAAAGAGGCAGAACAAAATTTGCCACTAGCACCACCTTCTGCAGAGCTATCAAGAAAGTGGCAGTGGGAAATATACAAGATCATCTAGTTCCAACCCCCCTGCCATGGGCAGGGACATCTCACCCTAAACCATGTAGTGGTAGGACAAGGGGTAATGGGTTTAAACTTAAGCAGGGGAAGTTTAGGTTAGATATAAGGAAGAATTTCTTCACAGTGAGGGTGGTGAGGCACTGGAATAGGTTGCCCAAGGAAGTTGTGAATGCTCCAACCCTGGAGGAGTTTAAGGCCAGGCTGGACAGAGCCTTGGGCAACATAGTTTAGTGTGTGGTGTCCCTGCTCATGGCAGGGGGGTTGGAACTAGATGATCTTAAGGTCCTTTCCAACCCTAACTATTCTATGATTCTATGATTCTATGTCACCCAAGGCTCCATCCAACATGGCCTTGAACACTGCCTTGAACAACTCCCTTGGGAAGCTCATTCCAGTGCCTCACCATCCTCACTGTAAAGAACTTCTTCCTTATATGTAACCTAAACTTCCCCTGTTAAAGTTTGAACCCATTACCCCTTGTCCTATCACTGCAGTCCCTAATGAAGAGTCCCTCCCCAGCATCCTTATAGGGCCCCTTCAGATACTGGAAGGCTGTTTCCTGACATACAGTGAACGGACCACTTGGGATTAGAGGAAGGAGATGAGAATGTGTTGGAATTTGCATAAGAATTCATCCCATTGCTTTGTCATGGTAGATTTTGCTCAGCATATATGGGGCTTTGATAGTGAAGGAGCTACTGCTGCATGGTGAGACTAGCAGCAGATCTGAATGACCTCCTTTATATAGGAAAGAGCTGAGGTATTTTTGTGTCTATACCAAGCAAAGAGAATATGAGATTCCCTGTACTAAACTTAGAAAGACTTAACTCATATAGGATGAATTGTGTTAAATGTGCACTTGCATATTCATGTTTCTGGAACACTTGGGTTTTCTTCTTGTCATTATGTCTAATTAAAATGTTTGTAAACAGGCAGTGGTTTTGTGTAACGTGCCATGCAATGTGTGCTTGGGGAATATCTTTTTTTTAGCCAAACTAGTCTCCAGAATTTTATATGGGACAGCAAAAAGATGAAGTCCTTCCAAAGTAAAGCAATCAGTGAAGACTTTGCTGTAAGAGAGACTGATAGTGGCTTATCTTGCCTTTTACACTGGAACAGCAATTGCTGCACTAAGAAGCTGGACTGGCCCAGAGCCAGCTTGAGAGAAAGGGAACATTGTTAAAGTGATCTGAGAGGAAACACTTATGGTGTATGGAGCTACTTATAGATAGGCAGCTTCAGAATGGAGCAGGTACAAGAAGATAACTAAGTAGGAGCTGTTTTTAAAAGAGTAGAGTTTTAGGAATATGTTTGTGAGACGAGGAGCCAGAATTTTTTTTCTTTCTTGAAAAATGATGTCTTACAAAATCAGGAATAGGAAGAGGAGGATAATGATAGATGAGTAACTGATAGGTTTGTGTACAGGACACACAAGACCTTGGGGAATGAATTCACAATTGTAGCTATAACTTCTCATTCCATATTGCACAGGAGGTCAAATGAGTCTTGGGAGGCTTGCCTCCATGAATTTATTCAACTCCCAGGATTCAGGGGAGCACAGGGGCCAGGGAAGGAACCATACCCAATGTATGAGAGGTTTTTAGCTCAATTCATTGTTGGCAGATGGCAAAATAACAGTGTCATGTGTTTGAGTATAGGAAACTGAGTGGTGTTAAATGACAACAGTTTGGTCAGGTTACTCAGATGCCACTTGACAACTATGCTTAAGGCAGACTACAGGAAATTTTAAATCAGCATAATATTGACTCAAATTGAAGCTTCCAAGGGATCTGGTAGTTTAAGAGTAGTATACATACCTGAAAATTCAGGTATGAAAACAGAGGAACTCGGTAAAAAAGTCCCTGTTGGGACAATGGACTTAAATTTCCTAATGCAGTTATAACACAAAGCAAAATATTTGCTAGTATAAGCTACAATGATGTCCTGAATGCATAGCAGGGGGTGGGGAATTGGGAGGAGGATGACTATCTGAAAAAAATGTACGTTTGTACGTTGTTAAAGTTGTTGATTCAAGTGCAAATTAATTTTTGTCCTTAGCACAAGTTAATTTCAGTAAAACAGGAATGACATTTGAAAAGAGGATGGAACCAGGAATTCTGCCAAAGAGAGGAATAATCATATAATACAGGTATATGTCTGACACGGTCAGAAAGAAAAACATTTCAGCAACTGAATGCACCCCTTTGCAGTACCATAACAGAGAGGGAAAAAAAGTGAATCCTGCTCATGCCTAGTGCTCAGTTAAAGTCCAGAGCTATGATGGAGAACCTTGTAAAATTCTAATGCATTATTTATGTAAAGTAAATCAATTACTATGCAAACCCCCACTCCTATAAACTTGTCTAGTAGTTGTACACAGGGGCTATTCAGTTTATGAAATGCTGGCAGTCATTTTTATTCTTTGTAAAATTGCGTTATCAAAGCCATCAATGCCCATTCCTTTTAAACCCCCTGTGGCCTTAACTGAACATTCTGAGTCCCCACTTGTATTACAACCACTAACCAAAGGAAAAGAAATTATTAGTTCAAGCCTTTTTTTTTTTTTTTGTCTTTTTTTTAACCATAGCTCAATACCCTGTAAACAGAGAAGATAAGTATAGGGAGCAGCAAAGACATTTGGTTGCATTAATAGTTGGCAAAGCACACTGATAAGCTTTTAGCTAGCATTTACTTAGGAAAATACAAAAGGCTTGATTTTATTTCATTATTAGTTTTCATTAATTCCTAGATGAGCTGCTGAAAGTTATTTGGTTATATCATGTAGAATTTAATGATTTATGGTTTAATTTACCCTAATTTTGGCTAGATTGTTATTAATTGCTATTAATTGAATACATTTGGACTCCATGGGGTGAAAAGGGTATTTGAATTTTGTTTGGGTTTTGCTTCTCCCTGGCAATAAACCATAAAGTAAGGGCAGTCCTTATCTAATTTTAGTATTTTTCCTTAGCCTTATCTGAATTTGAAGTGGAATAGAATAGCAGTTAATGTTACACAGAAGCCACAGTGCTTTCTTCTTACTGTTTCTGAAGCAGTAGTATGCCTTCAAAGTATGCATTAATTTAAGTATTAAGGTATCCTTTTGAACATAAAAACAATTTTACAAGTGAGTGATGAACCTGCCTGCCTTCAGATTTGGAGAACCCGAACTTTCCCGCTGTAGCCTTTCTTACTAGGGAGAAAAGGGCTTCTACAGTCTCTAACTCAGATCCAAGCTCTTCTTTTCACAGATAATAAATTATTTTATAGAAAAAGAAGTGCTAATTCCAAAGAGTTTCCAGACTATTAGACAGAAGGCAGGAAGGCAAGCAGGATTAGAAGTCTGTTCTAGGATTAGTCACTGAATACACTGCTTTCCTGTCCTCCTCCCAGTCTGACCACTTTCTGAAAGAAAATGGGGAGAGGCAGATCGCAGCTCATGGACTAGAGTACTTTAGAAAATATATACATCTTCTCATTTAACTCATTAATTCTTAATACAGTACACTACTGAAATGTAACTGTGTGAAAATGTTGCAGTGTTCCCAAAATAATCATGCAGTAGTCTGATTTAAATGCGATAAATCACATGCAAATAATGAATACTGCTATGTCATCATCTTCTTGGAAGGACATTTCTCTCCAGACAGGGAACAGACCCAGTATAAACAGGAGGGAGCTTCTTGCAATCTTAAACGAAAGAGCAAATAGAAACAATTTTGTTAAACACCCCTGAACCAGATAGAGAGTCTTGTTCAGCCTTGATGAGCATTGATCCCTGGGAGGAGATCTGCTGGCTCCAGTGGTGTTAATTGTATGATAAAGTGTTCAGCCACACAAACAGGATTACACAACTCTGTGTAAGAGCTCACCATAACTTTGTCAGAAATGTTCAACATTTATCAGAATGACAGATTTCTTTCCTACCATACTGCAGAATACCACGTAGGACATATTAGTTCAGAGGTCGAGAAGACCCAAACTGTTTTGCCAGTCTGGTACAATGTATTCCTTTTTTTGTCAGTATGTGTTCTATGGGAGAGTATTTGTATGCACCATTTCTGTATGAAATGAAATGAAATGAAATGAAATGAAATGAAAGAAGTGGCTTTTAAATGCCCTTTAGAGACCAAGATAGCTACTGATGGGCTAAACGTTGCATGAATCATTAGTGTCTCTAAACCTGCATGTCTTCTCTGTAGTAAACAGCTACTCTTAAAAGTGAAGTGGAATATGTATCTGGAGAAGTACTTTCAATACACAACAGTTTCATGAAGGCTGATTTGCTATTAAGATCTTGGTTTTGCTATTTAGTCCAGTATAATTTTCTCTGAGTTGTCAAGTGACTTTCAGTTGAGAATTACTAAATGGAATTTTTAAAAAATTGGTCAAGTAGTTTTATGCTTTTTTATGCAAGGGTATTCTGCTGCAGAACATCATAAGCATGTCATTGGCTGCTTGTGACTTGATTTATAGATCTGCAAGTGGGGCAAGAGAGTCAGTGTCCTTTAACTCCTCACACTTGCTTATACAGATTAGAAAGTCAATCCAGCTCATTTTCAAAAAGATATATTAGGGAACACACAGTGGAGCAGCCCCATCACTAAATCAGTGATGGTAACAATATGAGGGGCGTGAAAAGTTACCTTAGCTTCCAGCATGGTTGCAGCCAGGTTATGAACAAGCTGTGAGACTGTCTGGAGCTTAACTCTAGAATAGTCAGGAATAAGACCCAGGAATAAGACTGGTTTGCTTCCCATCTGGAGCAGACAGGCAGCTTTAAAAGCTGACATACAAGAATTTCCAGGGCCTACATAGTTGCAGTGTACATGTGAGTGTACTGTTCTTAGAGAATGAGAGATGAATTTACTTGTATAGACATATATCTGTACTGTGTAAAAGGATGCAGCACTATAGGGGAAGGAAATGGATGAGAAAGAGTTCTTGCTACCTTTCTCTACCATAAGCTGACATAGCAAGAGTACAGTAATATAATTCTGCTGAGGCTGGTTGATAGTGAATTGATACTACCAGTAGAAAGACTATGCTTTAGAGGTGTGTCTGAGTTGTGGCAGCCCTCTGCTCAAATCCCAAGGTGGTCCACTTCAAATGGTTAACTTGCTCAGAGGTATGTGTAAAAGTCTCAGAGGTACATAGAAAACTTGTATTTACCTCAAATCTTCCTAGTTGTTTAGGGATGTATTTTGAAACAGGTGAACTTTTCATCTGCAGGCTCTCAAAAGCCAATAACCCACAGGTAGAGTAGAGGTATCATTTAGCATGAGACAGGCCTCTACATACCTCTGACACAGTTCTTAACATCAGCATGCAGTAAGAGAGTTTTGTTTCATCAGTTAGTAAAATCTGACTGATAATTTTGCATGAATAAAAGAGCAGACTTACCCTTGAATTCCCTGGATATGAATAAGTAATGCCCAACTGTTTCCAAATATATTTCAAAGCATTGTTTTGTGTCAGCAAGTTTATCTGAGGTGAACTGGCAAAAACCGTGTTATGGTTTTCCCAAAGCTTTTGTGTCAATTGGTTCATCTGTCCATATTTGGGTACACAAGGAGGATGCCATGCTTGAAAACCAAACTGACATTCAGTAGATGGATACTGTGACTGCAGTTAGCGTGCTGGCAAACTGGCATTTGGTTACTTTCTTTACATTACCTCCTTTGGCAGCTGTGCCAAACTATGAAAATTGTGGATGTTTTCAGACTTATGTTAATGGTTCATTTTCAGGATCTGTAGCTGGAATATCAAGACAATACACAGGCATGTGAGTCAAGGATGGATACAGGTTTGCTCATTGTCCAGAATAAAACGGAGGTGGGTGAACACTGAGTTCTTTGCAAATAACAATAAAGGCTTGCCGATAAGTGTTATTGGTATGTTACCTAGATGAGCAATTTATATTACAGTCATCCTACTTTAGAAGGATGTCCAAGATTAATTAGGTAGTCAGGGACTCAAAGCAAGGTAGAATTCATTCCATGGCTTTCTGATTGTGCTGCTTACTATTCATGTTACTGGATAGTGAGAAAAGTGCATGTAATAATAAAGCTGTAAGTTACATATTACTGCAGAAGGAGCAAAGATTAAAGTGTCTGATGCATCTGGTCTTAAGGGAAGAAAGTGAAATTACTTCATGAATCCTCTACACTTAGTCTTGGTATAAGCATCTAGAGTGTTGGAAAAGTCCTCTGCAAGCGTGACTCACTCTATGGGCAAGTGGGAAGGGGCAAGCAAAGGATGCTAACAATTATATATCTAAAAGAGAAGGAAGAAAAAATGATCAAAAGATAGAGTGCCTTGCCCAAAGGCCACCATGCCACTGTGGTCAGTAAAACTGAGGAGAATCACGGTGATTAGAGATGCATCAAGAAGTCTGAATGTTACTTCACTATCAGCTGCTGGGATTGCAGAGGAAGAAAAAGTTTGAAGGCATTTTATTTTTGCAGAGGAAACTTCGAATTCATACTGCCAATGTTTCAAATGTATTTTAGAGCAGTTCAGTGTTAGTAAAGATCAGTCTTTCAACTGATGCTATTCATAGACTAATAACAGAGCATCTGTGAGATGTGACATACCCACTTATTACATGCAATTCTGTGAAAAAGCTGAACATTTCACTTGTATTGAAATCAGTGGAAGTTGTGAATGTTCTGCTTCTTACAGAAAGGATTTCTATCTGAAAAAGGGGCTGTTAAGCAGTGTGACATTCACATTTGCTATTGCAAATGTTTATGAAAGAAATCTATAGAGAGCTCTGCAGTGAAAGATGCATCTCTGTTATGACCTGGGGGATAATATATGGTAATTAAAAGTTTATTATCTTATGAGAAGAAATGTACCATTATTGGCATGCAGTTGTATCAGGTTATTTGCTGCCATTACAAACGTTAATATAACTGAATCATTCAATTTGAGGCTTCAGTGATCATCTCACTGCCACCTGGTTCTCTCAGGAAGGACACTAGCAAAAGAGGGGGAAATTTTCCTGGATTTTGTCAGTATCAGTTCACTACTGTACCGTGCACTTCTGGCAGTTCTTGTGAAAAGGGTGAAAAACTTGCCAAACAGAATAGTTAAAAAGCTTACTTATTAAGAGGAATGGAGATTCTTTTTTTTAAGACTGAAAACCATTTGTCAAAATGCTGGCATATCTTAATTTGTTTTTCTAAGAAGATTTTGTCGAGATGAGGCAGCATTTTCCATAATTAGGCTTCTCAGAGGAAGAACCAGTCTAAAGAAGATGCCACATGAGATGGGCTTCAGTAGGATTTAGGTCATATGACTTTGTCCCTAAGAGATTGCGTGTTACGTTGGGATTACTTGTTTGCTTGTTTGTTTGTTTTGGCATACATTTTTATCTCTTCATTTTTAATGTTTTAATGTTTCATTTATTTTATTATTTTAATTATAAAATCCAGGATATAAATCCAGGTCTCAACCCTGTGACAGTAGGCAGTAAACTCTATGACAAATTTTTTGTACATTTCTTTGCAACTTGGATAAGGCCTTGCCGCAGTAATTAACTGTTAGCCTGAATATCCTGAAGCTCATTTAGGGCAGCTAAAACCCACTGAGAAATATTCAAAGGAATGGAATAATAAATTATGAGAATTATTGTGAGCATAATTAGTAAACAAAATACATCTAGCAAATTATTGACTCTATTAAATAATTTGATCCATTAACTAATTAAGTAAACAGGGCAATCTGTTTGTGCAGTGGCCATTACATGGTTTTGCTCCTGATTTTGTGGCAAATTACTTTTCGGAGAAGCAAGTTAAGGAGTGGTTACAACGTGGTTCCTCAATGCCTAACTCACATTTTGTTGAAAATCTGGGTAGCCTTATATTTTCATGACAATATTCTGACCTTATAAATAGTGTACATCTTACTAAAGACTCCAGATCTCTTCCTAAAGCTATTTATTCAGCCATCCAGCTGTGTGATACCATCACTTTTCAAGTCCATTTTACTTGCTCACATGTTTCTCAGTGTGAACTGAATGTTTTCAATTTTTAGGTAATTCCGATCTCTTCTGTCCTGAAAGGTGACAGTCTTGATTTGACTAGGTTAATATAATGACAAACCAAATCTAAGTAGCTTCTTTAAGGTGATGTGCTGAGCTATTGTAAGCTATTCCACTCTAACCTACCAGACATACTGTAAGCAAAGGATATGCAATCAACTAGCAGCTAACACAGAAGACCTTCAGCTGAAATGTCTTTAAAGGCCACATATCTTGGAAATTGTATTTTAAAAAGTGCTTTTTAAATGTTAACCAGTAATGGTACCCATGACCCAACAAAATACACTATTATGCCACTATGGTGATTTATAAACAATTTAACCAATATGTACAAAATCACTGTGTTAGTAAGTACCTTTTTTTATTTGAGACAGACAGGCTCAAACCTTTCACTTAATAATACCAGTTTATTTTCTCTCCTCTCCAAACCTTCAGCTGGATTTTGGAATAGTCAAAATGTTCTTGCATATAAAATGAACTGTATAAAACCTCCCTGAGCATCAGTGGGCCAAGTTCATATTTTTGATTCATTAAATGAAACTCTTCTCTTAGCTGTATGGCTTTTGCAATGTTAGAGCATTAACTAGGTTTTCTTTCAGCTCCTGTATCAGCAACAAACAGCAGTCAGCATAGGTCTAATTACAGACTGCTGTAAAAGAGAAAGCAAATGCAGATTCAGATTGATTTACATATTGAATGAAGCTCATTTTTGCATTTTGATAGTTCTTTCTCCTAGATCTCTCCAAGCTTGTTTTATTTCTTCTTTACCCCACAGTGCTTTACAATTTCTGTGCTTACACGGGTTTCTTATCTTCTCTTTGCTCCCATATGCTTCAGTTAACGGGAGCAACGTCAGCCCATGGAACCTGGTAGTTCTGCTTGGAATTGAGTGGTTCTGCTTGCAGGCTCAGGCAGCCTTCTGCTTGCACCTCAGGACAAGGCACAGCTGTACACATCTAATCCTCCACCCTGGTTCCCATGGAAGGAAAGCTCAGGTTCACAGCTGACGTGAGAGCTGCAGCATGATCCAGCAGGTACTGATCTCAGCATGTAGGGAATCAGCTCCCCTGAGGTGCTACATCGTGTCTCATCATGAAGAGCGTGGAAGAGTGGACTATGCATTTCTGTACTTGTCAATGTCAACTCAAAATAGAAACTGTAAAATACCATGGGAATAGCTCTTGCTCTGCTCTTTGTGGTCCAAATTCTGAAACTAAGGCTATACTCAGGAAAATATGTGCAAGCGTGTTTCTGCATTTATGTTCTAAAAAGCTGAAAAACAAAAATAGCCATCCACATTGGTTGTTATCTACTAAAGTCCAGAGCGCCTCTGAAGCATACAGACTGCTAGTTGTTGCTTTTGTGGGAAACACAGTTTGAATAAAGCACCAGGGCACAGTGAGGATTATATGACTGTGTTGGCAAATGCAAAGTGGGATGGAAGCTATAACTTCTATGCTGTACACATGCACATATGCACGTTTCCTGCTGTTCTGACATACAAAAGTCACAGATGGACATTAGATCACTCACAAACTGGTAATAAAGGTATCTTGCAGTAATCCTAGTGAACAGTTCCCAAAATAAATATTGATAAATGTGTAGATAGTTTTGATTTATTAATGGGTACATGGTTTATTGCAAGATAGAGTGTATTAAACTTCCTTTCCATTTCAGGGAATTCCCTTTCCCCTTCAGGGAACTCACCTTCAACTGCTCAGGAAGTTGCTCAGCTGGCTGGGATGCAGACTTTCCCACTGATGTACAGCTAGCAGTGTTAAGCAGCAGTAGAAACATTTCTGTGCTCTGGCAAGTCTCAGCTAATTCACAGTCCCTTGAGTCCTGCAACCCTTTCTTCTTAAAGAGCACAATGGCTTTTGGATCACAAGCTAAGTTATCCTTGGCATTATTATTTCTTGACATTACATGTGTTAGTTATTCTTTTCTTTATTGCAGTGCCTTTTGAGGCATTCTTTGTGATTCTGAGTATCATTTGTGCCTTTGCATATTTTCATATGCAATGAAAACTCATTAAAGAACAAATTCAGACACAACCTCTCATTTTTATATGCTTTTCAGGTTCCTTGCAATTGCATTCTCTGTTAAGTTGTTATTATTCTTGCCTAATCCTTATAAAAAGACATCAACATTAACTATATTTATACCAGAATTATATTTTTTTATATGTACCAGTATGTATGTACCAGAATTACTATAGAGTGCTTTGTCCCTTTATTATCATGCTTCCTCATTTCAAAAACTTTTTTAAAAAGACTGAGTTTGGGGAACTGTGATTCACTAAGTGATTTCTCATAGCTCTTTCCATTTTGTCCAAATTTCAGTCAGAGGCCTAGGCAGTGGTGCTAAGGGAACATTTTTCCATCTCCATTTCCAGTGACCTACTTGAAAAGTTCATATAAATCCCTGTCATTAAAACTTCCTTCTAAAAGAATTGATATGTGGATATAATACCTCAAATAGATACTATTACCTGGAAAGTAGTATCTATAAAAGTTTGTGGGAGACTATGGTCTGAGTATCATTCAGTGCATATACAGCTGGATGAAAAATTAGTGCAAATGAACTTCCTAAAATATTTATTTTCACAAAAGAGATCCTTCTGCCAGAACACTGAATCCGAGCTCACATTATTCAGTCAAACAAGATCTGTATCTTTCTGCTGTCCCAGAAGTCTAACCCCCAAACATGTAAGCACTGGAAAGATCAGGAAGTCTTATTCGGAGCTAACTCTAAGACTTAGCTAAGGGTCTATCTATTGTATTAGGTCAAATACTAGAACTTTATTATTTGTAATTCCATTCAGTAATGTATTAGGAATCACCCAAGAAACCCAGATTAGCCATTTTAAGCAATCAACATCTCGGACCCTTTCATTAGTATTTTGCGTTATTAATTTACTCTTACTTAATTTGAACTTAACTTTCTTCTTGTTCATCATTGTCCCTGGATATGAAGAATTTCAAGAGAAAGTTAATTCAACCCAGTTAAATCATTTTAGTTCCTGCATATCCGGAATAGCAGAGTGGAAAATGGTAAGTAGGAGTTAAGTGACAAGTGCATAATCAGGTGCAAATTGCTTGCACATTTATACGAAGTAAAACAATCAAATATCAAATAATGAAATATAAGAGCTTTTAAAGAAGACTATCAACATTTAAATGCCATGACTGCCAGATAATCATTAGTCATTTTCTGTCAGCTAAAGCATAGGAGAGAATTTTTGACAGTGCCTCTTGGATTAATTTAGACTTAGCCAGGATGTGAAAGTAATATTTCATGAAGCCTAGAAGCAGCTTTTCCACAGAGTTGTACTCATGAGTAAAATAAAATGAGGTCTAGGGAAAATAAAAACTGTCTTCCAGAAGTTCCGTGTTTTGGGATGAAGCCAAAAGGAGCTAAGAGCCTTATGAAATACCATGCCTAGGCACATAATTCAGCACTGTAAATGACACTATGAGGGCTAGACACATATGTTAGGTTCAGCAATGCTGAACTTTTCTGTGCCTAAATCCCAGGTCTCAATCTATCATCTTATTAAAGTTGACTTTGAATGCCTCAAAATAGCTTTGAAAATCGAAGGAATCATTAGAACATCAGCTGCATAGGAATGAATATATCTCTGGGATAGTTTGTTGAACAGATGCCAACTTCTGCTAGTTGACAAAAAATTTATTGTAATACACCATGAAATTGAAAACACACAAGTAAAATGCTATAAATGCTGGCATAATAACACAGAAAAAGCAATCAATCATAATTAAATAAGCAATCTAGAAGAAGGCATTAAAAGTACAGTATGTATGTATCCAGTGAAGATGGTTTCTAAAACGTGTAGGGTATATAAGATAAAAAGTAAAGATAATGACCCTACAGAAAAGCCTTCATGTGATAGAAGGATGACAGAAGCCTTTGCTCACTGATCCATCTCTCTGAAGTTCAAGGGTCTGCTTCTTTCTAAGTCTTTCTATGGCACACCTCTATCAGATGCAAATATATTTATACATCCTTTGCTATGCCTGAGCTGCTGAGGCCCAGAAAGATGAAAACTAAGATGTTCAAAAGTGATTCATGAACCTTGAGAACAGCCAAGTTAAAGGTTTAAATAAAGGTTAAGGCTTTTTGAAAGAGGTATGTGTTTTGACTTTGAATTCTCAGCACTTGTAGCTACACCCCTCACTATAAACACCAATAACTATGGCATTAAAAAAATAAAAAAAGGAAGGATGGGAGAGAAAAAGTAGGATTTAAAAATTGTTTGGATCGTCCTGCATGCCCTGACATCATACTTCCCCTTGAAGAAATACTTTTACAAAGTGGTGCTGACAACAGTGAGTGAGCGAGTGACTGTTTTCTGTTTCGATTTAAATCACCAATTAAATCCATTCAACACCTTTCTAATAGACAAGCAGCATTTCCATGTGGTGTAATAAAGAAACAATGACAATAGAAAGGACATGGGAACCAGTTAGCAGTCTCCACAGCAGCAAAAGAATCATCATGATATTTGTGGGGAAAGCAAAGTGGAGGCACTTGTTTCGAAAGTTGAAGGTGTTATCCTCTCACAGTGCTCCATTTTAATGTGTTTGTCAGACCAACAATAAGTTAATTTAACTATGTGGCAATCCACCAGCTCATTCACAAAATCATACAGACAATGAATAAATACTGAAATTATATGCTGTGTTGTTAGTTGGATTTATCAAGTAGGAGAAATTAGGAACATGCCTTTGCTAATGAGAATTTATACCCACAAATATTTGCTACTGTTTTTCAGCAGTTCTAAATATATCTTCCTGAATGAATATGTTCTATTAGCTGGAATTTTATTCTCCATGTCTGTCCCGAGAGAAAATTATCCTCATTCACTTCTCTGACTTGGAATATAAAATCTTAAGCTTTGCCTGTTCTATGAATGCCTTTGCTTTTCCTTGGTATTTCCTGCCACAGCAGTAGACCCTGCCCTGTCACAGCACTCTCCACTGCTGACACTATCCCTTGAGCACTCAGGGGCACAAACTAATGGTGTACTTCTATGTTTAGATAAGAAGACTTCCTTGTTTTCTTCAACCAATCATCAAAAAATTTTTATACAGAGAAGAAAGCAAAGATGAATACAGCAATTCATTCCCACTGAGGCCTATTCTCAATGCTAGTGCCTGCCATAAAGGTTTCTCAGGTGATACCATCTCTGATGCATGAAGCAACACTGGGCTGGCCTTATGAGCTCAAGAAATAGAGCCAGTGTACCAAACCATGTGAGAAAAATCCTAGCTCAAGGGTTCAGCTCATGAACAGGGATTTTCTGAGCACAAGATACAGCCAGATGGTAAACCTCTGATGGACAAGGTCTGGCACACTCACTCACAGAGGAGAGTAGAGACTGAGACAGTGCTGCAAATGCATGAGAGAGCTTCAAATGTGTAGCAGCAGAAGTCAGGGGTTAGTTATGTGAGATTGCATGCTAGGCGTGGTATAATAGGGATCATAAAGACATATACACAGTAAACTAGCAGACTAGGATTGATACATTACCCTCCCTTCCCCAACCATATATCACCTCTTCATCCTCTTCTTACACAATGCCTACTCAGCACCATTATAATTAAGGTTTATTAACTGATCTACCAGAATTAAAGTAGATTAAAGAAGATTTAAACTACTGTCGTGGTTTAAACCCAGCCGGCAACT
>NW_009928930.1:0-6995 GCF_000696875.1 Nestor notabilis
CCTAACTATTCTATGATTCTATGATTTTTTAATGAAAAAAGTTTGTACAGGTTTAATGAAAAAAGTGTGTACAGATTAGGTTTTGCACAGCAATATATATTTGTCATGGGTTACACTATTATCCTTAAAGGAAGCTATAATGAAATAATGGTGAATTACATCTATCTAACATGTACAGTAATGGGTTTAGAAATAACGTAGGGAGCAGAATGCATTCATCAATACCGTACACTGATTTACAGTCATGCCCTGGTATAGTTATGACTCTTGGCACTTAAGACCATCGAGTCAGTTTAGGTCTGGAAGGGAACCCTGGAGGTCATCTAATCCACCTCCCTGCTCAAAGCCAGGTAATTCCACAGTTAGATTGATCAGGGTTTTACATGGGTGAGTTTTGAAAGCTTTCAGCAATGGAAATTTCACAGCTTCTCTGGGCAATCTGTTCAAGCTCTTAACCACTCTCACCATAAATATTCTTCTGTATATCCAGTCAGAATTTCCCTTACTGCAACTCGTGGCCATGACATTTTGTCCTTTTGCTTTACATTTTTAAAGAGTTTGGCTCTGTCTTCCCTCTCCTTCCCTACTCAGTCCTGACTACATCAGCCTGAAGCCTTCTGTTCTCCAGTCTGAAAAAACTCAGCTCCCTCAGCCTTTTGCCTTATATAATCTGCTTTAGTCCCCAACTGCCTCTGCTTGTCTCCCAGGTTGTCAATATTTCTCCTATATTGGGGTGCTCCAAAAGTTGTCTTGTGGACTATTCAGATGTTTATGGAAGTCTTTTACCCTTTGACAGACCTGCTGGTAAGAGCTATGTGCTATTTCAGAGTGGCTACAGGCTGGATAGCACATTTCAGTTGTTTAATGAAGAAATACACATTTTGAAATACACATTTGAAGAAATACAGAAAGTCTTGTGCTTTGCAGGATTGTGTTTATATTGATGAAAACTCTAATAGTAAAGGCTGATTCCTTTTACTTCTCCAAAGTATGGGAGAATAACACAGTTTAAAACTTTTTTTTGTTTTTCCCCTGTAACTTCCCCCTCCCTGAATTCAGATTTGGATATCAATCTTCAGAGATCTGGCAGAGCTACAAGAAACAATGTACCTCTGCTATGTAGCACACCAGGCTGTGTGAATGAAGAATGAATGAGTAGCAGCTTGACATTGCCAGGCACCAAAACAGTGAAATCATGGGACAGACTTTACAGTTAGTCGTGAAAGAGTATTACTGCTGGGCCTCCTACTGAGAAGCACCTTGGAAGGCTAAAAGTAGTTGTGCTTTTGTCCGTATGCAAGTGCAAATGAGTTAGTTAAATATATTTGGCCTTAGTAAGTTCATTGTCTTTAACAAAACACAAGTTTTTATTTGCATACCTACTGTGCATTTACATGTGCTGTAGTGACTCTTGCAAAAAGACGAGTCATCTTCTCCCATTCTTCTGAGAAAAGGAGTCAAAATCGTGGAGGAAGTGAAGCACGACAGTAAAATACTCCTGTCAGAAACTGATTTACTGTCTCCTCTCTATATAACTGCCTAGCTCAGTGCTGGTGATCAAGTAAGTGGTACACATAGCTGCCATGATTATACCAGCCTCCTGTCCTTTCCTACGGAGACCCTGCCACACAGAACCTTCAGCTCCTCAAGCACAGCAGTTACAGGCTGGTGCTGCTGTAATGGCACTGTGCACCAGGAAATTGTGAATCTTCTCCCTGCACCCCAGACAAGGAAAGAAGGTGGAGAGTCCTGTTTATCTGGCATGGAAAAGGATTACTTGCTGAAACAGCAGTCGCTTGACATTTTCCCTGCATCCACACATGCATCCTCTGGCAAAGAGTGTTGCATGTTCACTGGTCCTCAGGCAGCTTCTGAGGGTTTCCTTTGTAATGCATGTTGCTCAGTACAGATGACTCTGAGTTCTCTACCCACAACACTGAGCAGCCACTTCAGTCAGAGGAATTTGGGATCCATGGAGAGGGTGCAAGCCATGGAGCTGCAGGTCTGTAGGAGACACTTTCTCATACAGGCTGGCTCTTTAATCCAGAGCAGGAACAACTGTTTAGCTATATGTGTGAATGATGAGACAGTTGAGAGTGAAGCTTTCTATCACCGTAGAAAGTCTTTCAGTTGAGACTTACTGTTCCAAAAAATACAACATGACACAGCCAGAATATATAGCCTGTGTAGTAATACAGGAGCTGAAAACAGACTGTGATAGCATCTTCCACCTGATTTGGATGGATATTTTAATCTGGGGTCTGATATATAATCTGTCTCTCTCTTCCCCTCCATCCCCAACCCTCCCCAATAGGGAAGGAATGATGCTACCACTGAAACGTGTTGTTTACTCTGCATGGACACATGCTGTTAAATGAATGTGCTGGAATCAGGTATCTATCCATTCTGCATATGTGCAGGAGAGTAGAGGGGCTACGAGTCCTTCTGCCTTTTGCTTTATCCTGAGGTGTTGTGAGTAGCCTTTTCATTTTATTGAATCATCAGTGAAACTTTGGCGTTCAGTCAAATCATGGTCTTGGGCAGGATGCAGCAGCTATGTGCTCCATTATAATGAAAATCCAAACCAGAAAATAGTAGTAATAGATCTCTATCTGCATAGGCCACATTCTTCTGTTTGACTCTTTAGGTTTATTAATGAGACCTAACTAAGAAATTAATGGCACTGTGATGTTAGTAGCTTCTATGTCTGGCATGGTTAGGGTAAAACCCATAATGATCATTTCCCATACAGAGGGAAAAAGATTGGATTATAAGGGCTTTCCCTTTTAACAAAATAGCACACTCTACTTTAGAAACTAGTAAGTTACATGCTTTGAGATATTTTATATGCCATCTTTGTAGCCCTTTGATTTTATACAATAGCGTGTATCGATCACAGAGGATAACAGAAACTGAGAGTGACTGGGAAGAGCCAGAGCAGAAGCTAAGTTTCATCAGCTCTGCCAAGCCTGTCAAATGAAGTGTTGTCTGTAGACATGCACCAGTTCAGTACCTGTAAAAGAGTTTTGAAACTTTTGATGTCTCAGCCACGTCAGTTTAAGGCATGTGTTACATGATGATGCTCCTGTTCCAAGCTGTCTTAATATATTGTAGAGAAGAGTAAGTGTGGTTGGTAGAAGAATTTCACAGCCCTCAGATAAAGTTGCAGGGGCTTATTTCCATAAGGAAGCTATACTCATCAAAAAATGTCAAGGTGCCTGCCATTCTTGTACCTTAATCTGAAGTGGGCAAAACAGGAAGAGGAATCTGAATTGCTTGTGAAATATGCTGAGAATGTAATGTGGCTCTGTGGCAGCAGGGTCATGAGCAAGCATGACTCCACCACGAATAAAATCTGCTCTGCCAAACTTTGATATTAACACATAAAAAAGCCAATAAAGTTTTAATTTTTACTCGCATAAGGCAATACAGCAATAATTAATCATATGATTGTTATAAGAAAAACAAAAAAATGAAAGTCTTAGGTACTTGGAGATTGCAACTTATTATAGAAGGTTGCAAGGTGATAGAAGGTGATGCTTCCGAAGGCCTTTATAGGTTAATGAACCTTATTTTTCCATCAAACTCCAAATTCTAGCACCCTGCTGAATTTTCTATTTACTCATCAATGTTAAGACATGTTGTGGGACAAACTAACAGAAAACGGTACAGATGTTCTTTCTGGTACACAGAGTTAAATTGTGTAGATTGTGGCTATCATGTACAAGAGCATTTCAAAGTGTCACTGCTTTGCTGTGCCTAAACAGAGACACCAGCATTTGTACACACATAGACAATAGCTGTACTCAATTGATACTGAGTCTACTGTGCTGCAGAGTATTCAAAAGGAACTGAAATGTCTGCTTATTGACTGAAGCAAGTTAGAAGCTCCTCATGTTGCTTCATTCTCAACAATCTTGTTCCCCCCAAAATACAGCTGGAGGAATTTGGAAATTTTGAACTTCTGCACATCTGCAGCTCTGATAGCTATCTTAGTTTGAATTGAGTTTTTTTCTTTACAGTGCCTGCCACTTGTGGACAATTGTTATAACTTGTGCTATGCGAAGTGTTATTAACAGTCTAAGCAACCACTATGAAAATATGTGATGCTGCTGTCTGAGTAGGGCATGGCGCCTCATTTATAGTGTTACATTTTTCTTCTGTATGGTCCTTTAAGTTTACTAAGGTTCTTTATATAAAGATACTCATAAGAAACATGGACAAAATGTTTCTTATACATCAGCATAAGAAGAGTTCGTTGGTTAAATAAGAAAATAACAACTTTTCTTTCAAGAACAGGCCTTTATTTTGAAAAACAAAAGAAAAATGCATAAATTGATTTGTAATTGGAAGTAATTAACCTTTAAACATGCAAAACTCATCTATGTACTTAATCATAATCACACTGCCACAGGGCATGGGATTATGATTTATAATTCCCTACCTAATTATATGAATCCAGAATATAAAAGTAAAATGCCTAAAACGGTATAAATGAGAAATGCTTATGTAACTGCCTTTCATAGTTTGACTGCTTTTAAGATACACTAATGTTTGGAACTAAAAAAATTTCAATGGTTTGTTCATGCATTATTTATATCCTCTGGAATAGGTTGCCCAAGGAAGTTGTGGATTCTCCAACCCTGGAGGAGTTTAAGGCCAGATGGGAGAGAGCCTTGGGCAACATAGTTTAGTGTGTGGTGTCCCTGCTCATGACAGGGGGGTTGGAACTAGATGATCTTAACGTCCTTTCCAACCCTAACTATTCTATGATTCTATGATTCTTACCAAGTGAAGAAGGGATTGCTGATTGCTGTAAAAACTGTATTATTCTACTCAGAATCCTATATTGGTGATAAAACATGAACTTTGTTTAAACAAGTAAAAACCCCCAAACCTATATAAAAATGATACATCACCTGGTCTTTATTAGACAGACAAACCTCACATTTTTATCTTAAGTTTGAACTTCTCCGTGATTTTTCTTTTTATTTTTGTATTTTTGTCTGCCTTTTCACTCATTTCTCTCTGTTTCACGCTTTCAAGTGTTATTTACACTTTTTAGGGCTTGTTGGCTAAAACTGTGTATGCCAGTTATGGAAATTCTCATTATTAAATCAATTTTATTTTCTTGGTGTGTTTTAGTCATTATTAATTAGGGTGGCTTCTGCTGCTGGAGCTGTGGCCCATAAAACTAGGTTCTAAATTAGCTAATTGTGAATAATCTGTGACAGATTTTTGCTTTGATCTGGTTGTTTTATCAGTAAGCTAATCAAGGAATGTAACCTAACTATGCCATTAGTTATTTATCATTATATAGTCTATATATTCTGTATACCCCAGTGAGTGTCATCAGTGTGCTTAAATTAAGCCTGAAGAATGACTGTATATGCAAATCCTGATTGATTATGCATAACCAACACGAAGAGTTTTAATAAGCAATTAATTAGATTTTGTTCTAACTCTGCAGCAGGTCATAGCCAATCTTGCTCACCACTTCTCCAAGTGGTGTTTGAAGAAGTTATCATTGGTGTTGTAGTGCATTTCATTATACAAGCTGTCACAGGGCAGAGGCATAAAACAGACTGAACCAGGTTTGGTAGTACTTACAGATACTTAGCCTTATCTTGTTTATAACTTGGAGGCAAGGAATTGAATAAATTTAAAGCTTTCTTATTCTGGTGTAAAAGTCTGGAGATAAGAGACTGTTGCAGCCACCTTAAAGATGTTTTTGATTCATGTTTAATGATATCTTTTCCTTAAATTCCTTTTAAACACTGTAATTAATAAAAAGAGTATTGTGGCTCTTCAGCTAAAGATTAAAAGCTTTAAATCTCTCACCATAACAAAAACAAAGCTATGTTAGACATGAGGAAATCCACTTGCACTTTCCTAGAGCAGTTAGAAAAGCAGTAAGCCTAAACGACCATTGAGAAATATGTTTTACTAGTTCTCACAAAAACAGCCCAAAGACAAAACAATTTGCATTTAGGTAGCCAAAAGAAGCCAGCTTTGGAAAAATAGATAACCACTGAAATCAGAGGTCAAATGAGGCTGAGAAGAGATTTTTACAATTAAGATATGACATATGAAAACTTAAGAAAAATCAGAGAGAGTGAGGACACACTTGCCAAAGAATTCCCCCATTAAGATTTAATATCTTGTCTTGTTCAATGGAAAAAAGTGAACTGTTTTCAAATCAAACTTCCTATAAAATGTAGATCTAAAACTCTATGTTAATCAGCATAATTTTCTCTATCTCTGCAAGGGGAAGAACAGACCAGACATTGTACTAGTCTTCATGGTCCCTAAGTTAGGTGTGTCACTTTGTTCCAGAAGGAAAGAGATGCCCTAAGGTTGGAGTTCAACAAAACTTCACCGTCAGACCACAGAGAAAAATGACAGATCTGATTTAAACCAAGGTAGAATAAGTCTATTCTTCCAGCTAAGGCAGTTCCATTGTGTAAAACAATTTTATTTAAGTAGGTGTTGCAAATTGTCCCTAAATATCACTTGATCCCTGGAAGGCTTCAATATAAAAGACAGTTTTAGATGCAATATGTTTAGGGCAATCAGGGATGTATTTCTGTATTTTTTTGTTGTATAATGTAAACAATACTAACATTTCTTTTTTAATATATCTGTTAATTTTAGAAAACTTTATCCTTTATACCTATTTGAAAGCACTTATAAGGGAGCCAAAACCTGAAGGTGATTGCAGGGGCAAATATTGGGAGATTTTCCCTGGGGTACATTTCAAGATGTAGACACTTTGTTCGTGAGAATGGACAGTTATTTGGTAAATCATGCAATGTGGCATTAGGGACAATTCTATGGCTTAACTGGTAGACCTAACTAGGATTTTTTTTTAACTTCTTGAGCTGTGGAGAGTGGTCTTTCAAAATTCCAAGACATAGGCATCCTTGGTCACACTGTCTGTAGACACAGAAATTATTTAAAGCTAGCTTATCACAAAACTAATTATTCCAGTTCCT
>NW_009928930.1:7026-23235 GCF_000696875.1 Nestor notabilis
CCTTGTGAAAGTTTTGTGTATGTTTGATAAATTGTCCCAGGAAGAGGTCTCGAGGGAGCAAAATCAGCCTTTTTCATTCACAGAACCTCACCTCTGAAGCCTACCACTGCAACAAAATGTACACAACTAAGCTAGGAATTAGTCATAGAAACAAAGTATTGCTAAGATTTCTTGTAGCAAGGCCTTTCTTCAACGCTCTCTGCTTCCTGCATCAACAGTAAAAAGACAGGGCTAGAACGGGCTTCAGTAGGCCAAAGAATTCATTCTCTGCCCCTAACAGATTTTATTCATCTGCAAGTAGATTTCAGCTGTATTTTTTATGCTAAAAGATGACAGCCTGGTCTTTTCTTGGATGTCTTTAGTACTGGTGATTCTACAACAGATTTTAGTGTCTGAATATCCTTATTGTTTTTCCAATACCATGCCTAATGCTTCCTTGCTGCAGTTTACTTATTCTACTGTCTGCCATAGACACAGAGAACAGTTTATTCTGAGTGATGTTAAGACTGAGGTTATCTTCCCTGCATTTTTTCCCCATAGCATATAGTGAAAAATGAACACAACATGCAGGTGCATACACAGACATATACATATAAATATATATGTATAAATGAACACACACAATTTAGTCTTTTGTCTGATTATCCTTGCTTTTCTCCAGGAAGCCTCTATTTAGTGCAAAAAAAAAAAAAAAAAGTGATTGATACTAGACACTGCTCTCTCATTTCCAATTCTGGGGAGTACAGGAAGTTTCCTTTGCATAGATACTATCCTTTTCCTTCATAGATACATCCACACTGGGGATATATCTGTATGCAAGCATTGCTGAAGAGCTTTTCCTTGGGGATACCTGCGGGAGGGATCCCTAGCCCGTCTTTCTGCATGTGCTATCCATGAATCATCTCTGAGGGGGACAAAGTAGATAGAGTAGATACTCTTCTCTAAGTTCACCTAAGATGCTTTAGTGAGAGCAAAAGTTTTGTCCTCCCAGAACTTGACCTGCAACCTAACTTCAGGTAGTACAGACTTCTTTTTCTCTCCGGCTCTTGTGATTTTAGTAGGAAGCCTTTTTTTTATGAGCTTTGTTTCTTTTCTTCAGATTAAAGAGCCTTTCAGCCTTTGTACAGTGCATGGCTGCTGTTTGTCTTGTTAGCTGCAACATTCTGTTTCTCGTGGAATAATAATGTAGCTGCAGTTCCTCCTGCTGTGTTGTAAAGCACATTGTAACCGCTTGACCACTGCAGACATGAATTTAGACTATTGGTGACATCTGACATATGTCTTATGCAAACCCACAAAGTCTCCTGCTGGTCCGGGGCAGTTAGAACTAGTCCTGCATTAACAGATCACCATTGAAAAGAAGGAAAAGTGATGTCTTAGAATCAGAAATGAATGTTGTCGGTCCCTCACTCCTTGGAAATCACTTTCTTCTTCTTTGTACCATGTCGGCAAATAGTAATTTAGATTTATTTTTCAGGAATCATTTAATGTCACTAATACTACTGTTAGCACTAAAGTGGTGCTCAGAAGTTTTAGGGCACCTCAAGTTTCTCAGAGGAGCTTCAGATTTCAGGAGACAAAATGGTGGAGGAAAATGACTTGTTTGGTATTTGCAGTGCAGAGATGCTGCACTTCATACATATGCTGAGTAGCATCTTCTGAGATTTTGCGAAATCCTCCAGGCATTCTCTGAAAGGAGATTGACCTTTTGGCTTCTATTGCTGCCTTCCAAATTTCAGTACTATTATATAACACCATATTAATTTTTATACAAAACATATATATATAAAACCATATAAAATTCAGGATCCTGAGAGACGTGTTTTGTGTAAGGTCACAATGATAACACAGCTATCTTTATTCTAGCACCTGACTTAGTTGTTGCACAACTAGCTTGCAGTGCTCACACAAAGCACAACTTTGTGCTTTTAAAATGTTAGTATATTGTTAGAAAACAAGGGTAAGACTGTAGCTATCTTGTGTGTGATGCCTGCTGGGATTGCCAAAGTAGGCAATACCTGTGAGTACAAATCTCGAGATGCATTTCCAGTGTACCTCACATGCATTAACTTTTCTGTGCAGCTCCAGTGGTGGTGGTGAAGGCTGGTTGAGGTAGGCATGGTGCTTTATTCCTGCTTAAAGGTTAGCCAGGATATATAGTAGAGTACTCACACAGGATACCCAAGGTACAGATTGCACATTATCTTGTAGCTAGACTGGCTAATACATTTTACTTTAAACAGTACCTAGATTAAAAAGAAAGGAACAGCCACAGAAAAGGGAACAAACCCCTGCGCTCCCACACTCTTGAATGTGCAGCTTAATTGCAAGGCTAAAGAATGTTGGTCATCTCTTCCCCCTTCTCTTCCCTCAGTGAATCATTTATTTCTTTATGCAAAATAGGCAAGAGTGACAGCTATTTTTCCCCCGTGACTCCGTAGCCAAGTCTTTCTTCTGGAATACGTTGATTAGTTTATATTCCCTTCTCTTCTGTACAGGCAAAGCTGAACTCTGGTTTCTAATAGTGGACTGATTCACAGGAGAGGAGATACTCTGCCCTCACTGTAATTTAAAGATAAAATAATCCTCTCTGTGCAATTTATGTGTGTTTTTTTGACAATTTCCCTAGTTTTGAAGAGTACGCCAAAGGGACAGTTTTCAGATGTGAGTTCAAAGTAGAAGCACGTATTTCCTTGTAGCCTTGATTTGGATGTCTAACCCGGGTCCTTGGGGTACTAACACTTCTCTGAATTTCGTTATGAGGACATTTGCTCTCCCTGTGAAATTTATTAGTGATCTGTGTCTACTGCAGTTGCTGCAGTCACTGAGCCCCAGAACCTGCCTAGTTAGTATTTTCATAGGTCTGAGCCTTAAGCTCAGTATAGGTACCTTCTTTCTCACAGTGTGTTTACAAGCATAACTGCAACTAAGTTACAGCTAAAGGCCTAATATTGTGAGTTAACAGAAGATTAAATATAAACAGATTCACTTGGATTTTATGCACAAAGCATAGGTTGTCTTTTAGCAGATGCACACTGCACCTGAAGAAAGGATAACAATGACAGCAACACTCTTACTGTATCTGCAGTCTTGAGTGTGTGTGTAAATTACGATGAAATATGTGATCTTTGCATGAACGAGTGTCTGCCAGATATTTTTCCATCTTCTATGTCATTAGTATCTAGTCCTCTACTGCTTGCAAGCTGTAATGGTGGAATGTGTTGAAGAATAGACTAAGAGTGAGTAGTCATAACTTTACACCCTTAACCTTATTTTGAATAGGTGGACATGAAAGTGATGTGTATGTATATGTGTAAACATGGATAGGTGTATGTCCAATCAGTCTTCCAACTATACCAGGTAAGTTCTGTGCTGCCTGTTATTCTGGTTGTAAGTTTTTAGATTAAAAGATTCGGCTATTTTTAGAAGAATATTCTTCAATATGAATAGTAATGCAGCTTTTTCCTTTGTCATCTGAGAAGCACATTAATTAAAACTTAAAACAGGAAAGATGATCCTCTGCTCCAAATCTCTTCTATTAGAATTTTTATTCTGAGGGTCTGAATGGCTATCGGAGTTTTCTGGTTTTTTGGTTTTGTTTTTTTTGTTTTATGGTAGGAATTAGTCTGGATTTTTTTGTCTGCTTGCCTCTTGTTCACTGCTTGCTCTACGTATTGTAATTTTAGTGGAGAAAAACCTGTTAAAAACATAGGATTATCATCCATTCAATTTAAATGCAGTGAATGTTTTCAGGCCCTCCAGAAGGTAATTTTAAAATGGATAATCATCACCTCTGACATTACTGATAATATATTTGTTGAAAGCACATCTTTCCTAACTTGTAGACATGACCCTTCTCCGTTTCATACCCAAAAATGTAAGATAAATAAGCTCAAATCTATGTCTGGTTTTTTGCATGCCCTCTGTCGTGGTTTAAGCCCAGCCGGCAACTTGGAACCACGCAGCCGCTCGCTCACTCCCCCCCTTTTCCTTCCTCCCCCCGCTCCCGGAGGGATGGGGAGGAGAATCGGAGGAATGTAACTCCCACGGGTTGAGATAACAGCTCTCCAGTAACTAAGGTATAATACAAATCACTACTGCTACCAATAATAATGATAAGAGGAATAACAAGGGGAGAGGACACAACCGCTCACCACCCGCCGACCGATACCCAGCCCGACCCGAGCAGCGATCTGGGCCTTCCGGGTAACTCCCCCCAGTTTCTATACTGGGCATGACGTGCTGTGGTATGGAATACCCCTTTGGCCAGTTTGGGTCAGGTGTCCTGCCTCTGCTTCCTCCTGGCTTCCCCTCCTCTCTGGCAAAGCATGAGACTGAGAAAGTCCTTGGTCAGAGTAAACATTACTTAGCAACAACTAAAAACATCGGTGTTATCAGCATTGTTCCCAGACTGAAAGTCAAAAACACAGCACTGCACCAGCTACTAAGAAGGAGAAAAAAATGACTGCTGTAGCTGAACCCAGGACACCCTCTTTTAAATTAGAGGAGGAAAAATCGATAGACTCTCCACTTGGTGAGATCCTCATTCTGCAAGTCCACTTCTGCTCATCAGGAACCAATGCTTGTTGCAATCTGAGGAAAAATATGTGTGCATGACTAGTGCAAATGAACTCCTTATTAAAATGCTGACAGCAAATCACTGACAGCAAATCACTGACCTTCTTAACTGTTAAGTCTCAGTTTTAAGGGGTAGCATCCAGAAGAATAGAAGTCCAGGTATGAAAGTAAGAGTTTCACTTTTTCACTAAGGACAGCTGCAGGAAGCATCTTGGTAGCTTTTATAAAAATAGTATCTTTCTGCTTAAATGAAAGACCTTTGTATCTAAATGCATGCTAAAAACCCCCAGCATTTACTCAGGACAGGTCTTTGTAGCTTTATCTCTGTTCTTACTCCTTTTTCAACTCTTATCTGTGTTCTTGAACACTTTTTCTGTTTAATCAAAGTTTTGCATTTTATACCTTTTCATTTTGGCCCCTTTAAAGAAATCATACCAATTTTAGACTGCAGAGTAAACAGCATGTAATCATGATTTGATTTGATCATCTATCTCACGTATCGTATAGGTGCTTTGAAGAATACCTCTGTCTACAGAAATTTTGGTTAAATCCCTGATTGAAGCTTACCATTTTACCTAAGAATATTCCTGAATCAAGTCTATAAATATGCAGGATACAATCAGTTTTTCTTTTTAACTGTAATACATGACCTAGTGTGCAAATTGCTCTTCATATTCTCAGGTACACTTTAGGAAAAAACGTAAGACTTCATTTTTATTTAACTCCCTCATCAAAACCCTTATTTGCTGTGATGACATGGAAATCTAAAATTTTGGGGCTGCTTCTGCTGTTTCACTTCAGAGCTCACTAAAACTGCAATCACTGCTGTTTCACTGTGTTTCCTGACTTGTTTATTTTTGTTTCCTAACGTAAATCCTGCACTGTCTGAGAAAAGAGGTATTTTTTTGTTTCATTTGTATCAAGTCTTACAGAGTATGGTCATGTTATGAATAATCCTTATTAATGGTGGACAAAAATCATGAAATAATTTGTGGCAATATCAGATTCAAGCAGCAGTGGCTGTTTAGGATTGGCACTCTGGAGTGTAAAGTTGTTACATTTCAGGTTCATATGATCATTGCTGGTTTCTCATGCTGAGCTCCAGCAGAGCATTGAGGCACTCTGTTCCTCAGTGCATCTGCTTCAGCTGCACTACATGTACCATGTCTATGCTTCATACTTGTTGTAAGTAGGACTGTATAGGATGACATGATGGGTCTTTTTTCTTTTTGGTGTTAGCTTTTCTTAAAATGTCAAATCATCTTTTGAAGCTTTCCACCTGTTAAAATGATTTATTCTGTCCAAATTTCTAAGTTCTCGAAAATTTCAGGTAGTTCTCTATACTAGTCTTTTTCTGGATAGAAATCATGAAAATTATGTCTAAAAGAATCTACAAACAGAAACTGTACTGAAAACTTCCATGTGAATGAGAGATATCAGCTAATTCTTTGGCACAAACCAGGTACTCTGGCAGCAGCATGTCAGATGATACATTGTGCATCTCTGATAACAGCATTTGTTCTTTAAAGCACTTCTGAATGCTTTAATGTTACAAGAGTGTCACAGTATTGTATTGGAGTATTGCTGTCAGTACTGTGTTGTAGAAACTGAAGATGCATGAAGGGAAAAGGATATTTTGCATGTGTATTAAATTACATTCAAAGAATGGATGCTAAGGTTTGCAGCAGGTCAGAAATGTTCAGGGACTTTTCTGCTTTGAAGGAAAAGGGCAGGAAAAGGTCAGACAACAGCTCTAGGTGATGTGGGTATGTGGATAACCATTTCAGAAGAGTAAACTCCCAGCCTGCTAAATTATGACACAAACCACAGTGTGACATTCCACCGTATCTTGCTGCAGAATGGAGGTATAAAGTGTTTCTATTTTTCATACTTTTGCATGAAATATGGAACTTGAACATAAATCAAAGGAGGTTGCAGTTCAAAGTCAAAACTGGAGCCATCACTCAGAGGCAGAATGGTGGTTTCTTCTACTAAGGTTGTCTATGCAGCATGCTGTATGATTAGAGAGAGATGCTTCCTTATGCTCTCCACACTACCTTTCCTGCATTCTTCATACAGTAAATGGCCAAAAATTAATGTATAGAAGATCATCTCATGAAGTACAAGAACCTAGGAAGCCAATTTTCTTCATTCTGGTTTAATTCAACATAACTCAGAATACTTTACAATATTACTTTTCATTCATACCTGATCTTTTATAAGGAGAAGGCACAGATAGCCCATTACAATGCCCAGCATACTTTTTGTATTGTATCAAGGACTAGACCACTTTATAAATGTTTACTTAGCTAAAATACTAAAATCTGTCCATACCAGCTGGACCTCAAACATTAGCTCCCTAGCAAAAAAGGAGAAATATGTGCATGAGGTTTGCACTTCTTTTTAGTTGTCATGGGCATTCTGTGGGAATTACGAATTACTTGTCCTGTCACATGAAGGTAGCAAAAAAATGAAATGCTGGGAAATGACCCACTGATTTACTTCTCATCTGCCTGCAGTGATGATGGTGGTCTGAAGTGCTGAGAGGTTGTTTTCTCTGAAAGCAGTGGTATTGCTAAAAACAAAGTTCATCTAAGTACACATGGAAAGGAAGAAAATGTTGCTTTAGGTTTTAGAGATGCCAGAGCTATAAAATAAGTTATATCTACATGAGCTACAGGATGGAAATTATTCACTAACAATCCTCTTCACAATGATAACCAACCAACCACCAAAATGTCAAACAAAAGGCTGGAAACCTTTATTGAATCAGAGGCTTGTCAGTCTTCTGACAAATCTGTCAGCTCTGGGTATTTTAGTCAGGAATTTCAGTAACAACCAAATGGCCTTTTGTACACTGAACATGAAGACAGCCTTCAGTTGGCACAGAAAATAATAAATCTCAGGCTTTTGAACCTTTAATTCTCACTCTTTTTGGGATGTGTTGGAAGAGATAAATGGGAGCTTTACTGATCTCATTTCTCACATTGATCCAGAATGTAATTTTATTCAGAAATTTTATAAATTGCATGCCTCATTTAAAAATCTGGAATTAAATGTTGCTTTTCAATGTAGGTCATCAGCACAATTCTGAGAGCAACTTCAAGACAGCAGGCTGTATGCACAGCATAACAATGCTTATAAATAACTACCCAAATGGCAAAGGAGGGCACACTATATTGAAACCCTGTTTGAGGGGTAGACTGGAAGTGTTCAGACCATGGATGCTCTGAAGCTGAGTGATTTGTATATTTATTGCTTTTGGCAAGGCATGCGTATCAGCTGTACCTCTGTGGGTAAAACCCTGCCAATCACAGGCTGCTTTAAAAAATTCAAAAGTCACCTTTTCTCTCCAAAGAGCCACAAGGGATGGAGGCAGATGAGGGACAAATTCAAACCAAATGAATAGTTTGTTTATCAGCAGTAACTCTGCCAGCTTGGTAAAATTATGCCAGTTTATTCCAGATTCACTCCATAGTTCTGATGAAAATCTGGAAGTAAGCAACTCAGTTGAGGAAAAGATGTCAAAAGAGAATCTTATTTTCCAAAGTAAATTTTCTGTACCTCTGACAACCCTGATACCTGACATTTTCTGTGACTAGAGAACAAAAAAGGTGGAGAAAAATGGACCATTTCAGACATCTATGCCAATTAGGATTAGCCAGGAGAAGCATCCTCCTATTGACAGGTCAATTGGCTGCTATTTTCATTACTCAGCCCCTAACCTGTAACTATAATATTATCGGTGTTTTAGAGGGAGGGCAAATGATTCTTCAGGACTCTTGGGAGCACTAGCATGAGGTTGGCAGTTCTTAGCAAGAATCATTCAAAACCAAAAGTGATGACAGCCATAGGGTAAGAAGGAAGTTTTGTCTCTGTGCCTGTTTAACAGTTGGCTGGCAACAGTCAAGTGGCAAACCCAGGCATCTCACGGCCCAGGCAGTATCTGGGCTCACAAAGGTGACATATTGCTCAGGTTTGTTTCCAGATGGCCCAGAAAGAATCAACTTGCAAGTCCAAAAGAGTCTTGGTTCAGGAGCTCCTGCTGTCACTGCTGTCAATCAGTGCCCTGTGACAAATTGTCTCAAGAGTGAGTATGACTGAGACCACAGTTTCTTACATTGCCTAGAAGAAGTCTCTATTATATGATCTTCCCCCCAGATCTCTCAGAAATGCTGAATACGTAAAACAATTGAGTAGATCCTAAGAAAGAGAACTTCTGGGTGATGAAATTTTTCTAGACATTTTGGTCCTTTTTTAAAGTATGTATCTGTAAAAAAAGAAAAATCAGTAGTTACTACAAAAGCAGTATTGACAAATTTGAGTCCTCTAACTCGATTTGTTCATGTAACGCAGGACGCTAGAGCAATAGTATTAAATCAGTAACGTAACTGCACTTTTTTTCTTTTTCAGAATTTGGTGTCTCAAATTGCTTTTTTTTATGCTTTAGAAGATAAGTTTTGCAGCCTACACACTGTAAACTGATAGCTGTTATAAACTGCCAGTAGAGCAGAAACGTATTGATTTACTTTCGAGACACTGATGCTGAGACAGGAGCAGGTACATATCTGCTGGAAGTCTTGCTATCAAAAATAATTCTCTCCAGAATGTCCACCTGTTTTAGTAAGAAGAAATAACACATATTTAGAATTCAGTGATACTGTGAAACACTTACAAATAAAGTCTGCTTTTCTCTTAAGACAGATGAAAAATTTTAAACAGTAAATAGCAAAACTTGAGTATTAGGAATTAACAACCCCCAAACCAGAAAACAACAACAAAATGTCCTGAAAAATAAAAATAATATTAAAATGGCTTTCATATCCCTTTTCCAAAGACTTTTCTGAAACCATAAATAGAACTTTGAGATCTCAGAAAAAAAAAAATTCAAAGGACATATTCACACAGTTTATCTGACATGAGCAAATTTCCATTGCAAGAGACATTTTTTCCCTTTAAAAGCTAATGCTTCACCACCAAAACATCTCAGAGGAGGTGATGGAGATAACCTTTGTGAGTACACCACTTCTATTAGTACTAACAGGAAAGTTAAAAATAAGTTTGAAAGAAAGGCTGAAAGTTTCATAGTTAATTCAAGGTTAGTTAATAATATAATTTGTACATCATAAAACTGTATTATAGAAATTTTATATTAAGTCTTATTTTACTATAATTTGCAAAGATCTCTGGTTTCCAGAGCTCTATGACATGTTTTTTATTCCTAATCAGTGTCATGCAGTATCAAAATGTCTTACAATTTTTATGATTACACTTAGACATTTAGAAAAATGTCTAGAGGTTATAACTTGTGGTAGAGTTAAAACTCTTATGTTGTATTGCAGCTTTACTTGAGTCATCCTGTTACTGACTAAACTACAAAATTAAAGTTAGAACAAGGATTAATTTTGAATTAAATCTTTACAGTGATGTTTGAGTTCACTTGAGTCAAAGAAGGATGAAACTTGCCGTGTATGTTTTGAACTGTAACTGTGTGGGGAAGAGTGAGTCTTTGGGAAGCTGTCAGAGAGGACCTACTACCCAGTCAGTTTCTCCAGGAGCTGTAACAGGTCCCCAGCAAAGAGGAAATGGTGGGAGAAAATTGGCATAAAACCAGTGTCTTTAATATGAACCTTTCCTGCTTCAGGAAATGTTTGCAGGTATAGGCTTGTCTGATTTTAAACATACTGTTGCTGTCAAGAGCATGCTTGAGACACAGCACTGATAGGGGTAAGTATAGTTAAGAGCTTGCTGAGACTGTAACACAAGAGAGGATCTGTATGAGCTGCTATGTATGTGAAATTCCAACTGAATTTGAAACAGTGGTCGTGCTTTGTGATAGAGTTCATCTTATACACTCAGTCCTTAAGGGATCATCTAGCTTTGTCTACTACCCTCTATTTGCTGCTGTTATAGACAACATTCACTCTTGTTTCTAACATGTCTGCATGAAAATCTATTAAAAAAAAAGCTTGAAGCAGACAATTCTTACATTTTTGTCCATCTGTTCAGCTGACCTGGTGCCCTTTAAGAAGTGTGATTTCACTATGTGTTTCAGACAGACGTATTTTCTAGCTAAGATTGACTTCTGCAAAACCCAAGCAACAGAAGCTTCCAGAAGAACTTTCTGTGTGAAAACAGAACCAGTCTGGGACCATGACACAACAAATTGTGTCTATCAGTGGAGTATGACTATGCCAAAAATACCGTCTTTTCGATGTCTGTTTTCTATGGTCTAATCTCTGAGCTTGGGATGGAGTTCTTGATGAGCCCAAGATATAGAGAACAATGCTGGCTTCCTTTGTAAACACTGGCATTGGAAGTTTTGCTAGTGACCATTCTTCTTGGAGTTCAGAATGTAGTTCTATGTAGCTGTAGGTTCTATATTGCTGGAAAGAAAAAGCTTCTCCTCCCTCCTGCTTTTCCTTGTTAAGAAGAGGGTTGCTTTTGTCTTACGAATGGCTAGCATCTACCTCAAACATCTAAGCCTTAAACGAATTTCCTCTTCCATCACCTCTGAGATAGGACTTCTGTGTCTGTTGAAGATGATGGAGCTATCATCAGGTCTTTTTTGTTGTTGTTTCTTTTTATAACGCCTTCTCAGGATGTGTCCTGGAGCTTTGCCTGTGGCATAGAACTTGGGCACTTGTGACAGCTGACTCTTTGTAGCTGATACAGTGGCAAGTGGTTTTTCTTGTCTTGAATTGACCTGTATTCTATCTCCCTATAAATTATCTGCTCTGAACTTAGTTGTGTCTGCCACCGATTTAGCCTTTGGCCTCTTTGTGTTAACCATTAAGAAAAAAGGCCCCTCCCAACCTGTTGCCTTGAATTCCATCCTCATATTTCAAGGAATAAGCTGTAAAATTTCAGAAGGTTTGGCCTTCCCAGAACACTGGAAGCAGTTAGAAGATTCTGGATCCAGTATATAAATATATAAATTAAAAAAAGATATAAATTTATTGGTACTAGGCTTTCTATAGAAAAGTCTACCCCTGAAGCTGTGACTTCTCTCCAATGAAGAAATGCACCAGGAACAGAAAAACTGTGATAATACTGTAGAATGCTTAGTCTTGTCTTCTCACTGCAGTTTCAGTCTGCTGACTGTTAAGCAACCAACTAGATTAAGTCAATCACAATGCTGCCATCCTGCAGTAAGACAAAATGAATTTCTTTCATTTGTTCTGTTATATGATGAATGGTTGGCATCAGTTACTTTTCTTTCTTTTTTTCTCCATCATTTTCTGTGGCTTTCTGTGGTTTACAAAAGGCAAATTTACATAACTAATGAACAACAAAAGACTTGTGAATCTGCCCATACCTCACATTATAAGCAAGAAAGTTAGTTTGGTACTTATTCTAAATGTCTTGCACAAAAACCAATGTTTTCTTGGAATTATATGTGGATGAATAATACGTGAGACACATGCTTACACTGACTGTTCCTCTCTTAGCCCTGTTTCCTGTTGAACTTCAGGTAGTAACACTACTCCTGCTAGTATTGTGTTCTGCTAGTTGAACAATTCTCACTGAACATTCTTGCCATGATTTCACTTTTAGTGAGTTTTAGCTGAGAATAAATATTGTTGTGCTTTTTGAGTGCAAAACATGAATTACAGGATTCTGTATTATATATTTTGAGCTGCTGTGTGGGACTACTGTGTGAAGATAGTGACAGTTCTCTTGCTTAGGTATACATGTTAAACTTCTGTTTGTATAAATATTAAAGGAATGCTTTCACTGGAATAATTAACCTTGAAAGAGATGATACACATTAATTTTATTGAGGTAGTAATTTAAAAAATAGCTTCGGTACTATTTTTGAAATTTTATTTATCCATGTTACGCTCATCAAGAATGTTAGTGCACTCATTTGGAAAGCATGAGCTCCTTGCTGTTTATTTTGTGGTATAAGCCTGTACTGATTCATTGAGTGAATGCATTGTAACCTCTCTAAAGATTTTGTTGGTACACCCTTTGCACTTCACTTATTTACTTTCTTTGTAAAAGAAGAGGTATTTTCTATGGAAAACATTTAATTTTATATTGTGGTTTCACATGTTTTTCTAGAGATGTATATGTGTACCCCATATCCTTATAAAATCTGGCCTTTGTGATTTGAGATTATGGCTTTTACTGGACTACCATAAGATATGAAATCATGCAATAAGCAATCACTCGACAGTATAAAACTAATGATATTGACAATATGAGTTTCATTTGGAAAATAGTCATATTCTCCATTTTTATAATGACAACTTTGTGGGCAAAATGATTTCAGGTGAGATTTTGTGTGATGACATAGTGTGAGTATAAGATTCCTCATTTAGACATCTCACATCCTGTCCAGATAGGCATACTATGAAGTTAAATATTTAAGTGTTAATATTGTGTGCCTCCACGTAATTACAGGCACCTTTAATGTATGAGTGCCAAAGCAAAGGCAAAGCTTAACAAAATATGTAATTCTTTTTATCTCTCATTAAAAAGGCTAGAAACCAATGTACTCTCTATTTTTGCAAAATACATACTGTGCAACTGAATTTATATTCTAAGCAAGAAATACCTCTCACCACATGATCTTCCAGGCTAATGGCCTCAGCAAAATGGATATAGAATTTTTTTAATGCTAATAGTAATAACATTTGCCGAGATGAAATTGTCAATGTAACTATTAATATCCCAAATTAAGTCTTGTAATCTTCAGCACGTTGAAGATAGTTCTGGATATATCCTATGGGAAATCCATACAAAATACTTTGCCTTGTTTATGTCTGCCAAGTTGTAGCAAAGGAGCACATTTCTTTCTCTCCATTGCTTGACCTGGTCTTTGGCAGTTGGAAATTTTTGATAGCACTATGAAAAAGATGGTTATGTGTCTCTGAAGCAAATGCAATGACATCCTGAATACGGGTTTTATTCACATGTGTTAATTAGAAAGAACCAACTCAGTGCATTCATTTGGGAGTTGTTGACAAGGAAACGTGGCAGCAACTGGCAAGTTTAATGCTGGAAAAAGAGAAATGGGTGTACTGGGTTTATAGTTAGATACATGTGGGTCAGGAAAATCTGATTTCTGGGTTTTTTTTCTCCAATTAGTATATGGGTTTTAAAGAGTAGTGAACTGAAGCCATCTGTAAGCATAATCAGCAACACTCATTACTGACTGCTAACTGACCTGAATTTTAACTGAGGCATATGCATGTAGAGGTTTAGATGTCTGCAAAGCTCACCAGTGACAAACGATCTATCTATCTCAAGATATTTTAGTATCTAGGAGAGCACCTAGTTCCCCTCTACATATCTAGGTTGAAAACTCCTGTGGAAATTTTACCCTCTGATTTTGGTGAGACTTTTCATGTGCTGAAGGGACCATGCTAATGAAGAGGAGAGTAATAAAATCTTGTCCTGGGTTCAGCTACAGCAGTCATTTTTTCTCCTTCTTAGTAGCTGGTGCAGTGCTGTGTTTTTGACTTTCAGTCTGGGAACAATGCTGATAACACCGATGTTTTTAGTTGTTGCTAAGTAATGTTTACTCTGACCAAGGACTTTCTCAGTCTCACGCTTTGCCAGAGAGGAGGGGAAGCCAGGAGGAAGCAGAGGCAGGACACCTGACCCAAACTGGCCAAAGGTGTATTCCATACCACAGCACGTCATGCCCAGTATAGAAACTGGGGGGAGTTACCCGGAAGGCCCAGATCGCTGCTCGGGTCGGGCTGGGTATCGGTCGGCGGGTGGTGAGCGGTTGTGTCCTCTCCCCTTGTTATTCCTCTTATCATTATTATTGGTAGCAGTAGTGGTTTGTATTATACCTTAGTTACTGGAGAGCTGTTATCTCAACTCGTGGGAGTTACATTCCTTCGATTCTCCTCCCCATCCCTCCGGGAGCGGGGGGAGGAAGGAAAAGGGGGGGAGTGAGCGAGCGGCTGCGTGGTTCCAAGTTGCCGGCTGGGCTTGAACCACGACAAATCTCTATAGTAGTATGTTGCCAAACTGCCTTCTGCTCGATGCAAAAAATTAAGCAGATTTAATTTTCAGTAACTGTTATCGTCTGTCTGTATCTTGCTCTTTCGTGTATTAGACATGGTCTGGATGGTTCTGATAATATAAGATCTAGTTCAAATCTTTAACCTTAAGACAAATGTTTATTGATGTTTGAATATTTTTGATTTTATCATTTGGACTGCCACAGTTCTTTCAAAAGAGGTGCTATACTAAGGAATGCAACTCTTCTGTTGCTTAACTGGGCACAAGGTTTTAAAGGAAAACCTTTCTTTAACAGAATTCTGTCACCCTTTGCTAGCCTAAATTTTATATGCTTCTGAAAGAGCATGAAAATCAGGCAAAGTTTGAGGTGTTTGTTTGGTTTTTCTTTTTGTTTTTGTTGATTGGTTGGTTATTTTAAATGTAGTGTGGAAGAATAAATGTATACTGCTTGGAAGGCAGCAAAGTACATAATAATGCAATACAAATGGTGTTGACATTTGTAGTTTCAGTACTAAATCTGAGTTGTAGAAATGTGTATTGCCTATGCAGGAAAACTTGCATTACGAGAATGTCAGGACATGAGTCAGATAAAATTGTATATTTCCAGACAATGTAATGAAGATGTTAAATAATTCACACAAATCATTGCACAGAAAAATCTTAGAATAGGGTTTGAGAAACTTATTTTCAGTTTTGTAATATACCCACTCCCATTTTTGAGACTTGTAATTTAAAATGTATAATTCAGTAATTCTTACAGGAGTTATTACCCTGAATTAATACTTTGGCATTTTAGAAAGTTCTGTGTAAAATTTTAATGCCTTTGTTTTATTAAAGTAATTTTAGGAAAAAAAAATTATCCTGCTCTTTATGAGATATTCATATGTCCTATTATTTAGGTCAAAAAAGTAAATGAATATTTTCAAAAAGTTGTGATATTTTACCTTTTCCTGTGAAAAAGTAACTGTAATTTACTTTTAGATTATGTAAGTTGTTGTATAACAGTGCCCTACCAGTTTGAAAAGTATCATTAGTTTGAAAAGTTAGCACTTTCATGACAGGGCTTATAGTACAGGTCTGAGGTGGTGGGAGGTGACTACCATTATGTCCTGCATTTATTACTGTAAATTTAATTTCTACTTGACAGCTCCTAGAACTTAATTCTTATTTGCTGTAATGTAAGGAGTCACTCTACTGACAGTGGCATGAAAATATCTTCAGTTTAATTGCTGAAATGCTCTTAAGCTGATTTGTGTCCACAGTGTAGCAGAAAAGCCATGCTAGTTAAATTAGCACAACTCTTGGTTATAAACAAAGACCCAGGTGTAAGTATGTGCAGAAATTGAATCAGTTCCTGCTGGTTGTGTTTAAGACACTCACAACCCCTCTGCATAGTGTTATTTCAGTTTTAACCATCTTATTTTAAATTTCAGGTAACTATAGATTTGAAATAGAATTAATGAAAACAAAAAAGTCAACCAGTTAAAGCAACAAAGGTCAACTGCTTCCTGAGCTGTATTGGCATGAATATAGCCAGCAGCTCCAGGGAACTGATCTTTCCCCTCTGTGATGTTTGTGAGACTGCATCTGGAGTATTGTACACAGTTTTGGTTTTCCCAAAATAATGCACTGACATATGGGAAAGAG